>NW_027018012.1:0-123983 GCF_032854445.1 Liolophura sinensis
GTGATTATGGCATCAATGATCAATCAATTGTCGCTACAGCCAAAAGTATTGGTCGCACAGCAACGCGGTTTGCACCATTCGATTTCTCGTCACAAAATACGTCGGATTAGTCTCTTACCAGCAGCACTGGAACAGTTTTTCCAATTTTGCATTTTTGCCTTGTCTTTTTGTTAATTGAAATCGGCTACACTGTACTCTGTACAATCGCGACTGGTCATTACTATATTCAACTTTTGACTATAAGTTATGTGCCCTTCGGTAGCCCAGAAGACGTCAAATCTTTGGGCTAAGCCCATTTAACTCACCCAGCAATTGTCTTACTTTCTAAGTGCAATACAATCTCAATGTCTTTATCTACGTGTAGAAAAACCACACCATTTGTACGTGAAAAACACAAGGTACTTGATACAGTCTGCTGTAAAAGGTACAACTGAACACTGACCCACTTCAGTAAGGTGCCAAAAGATGCGGAATTGAGCCAGGCATCGGCAGCTGTTGAAAAATTGCCAATTTCCCTGGTTTCCATGGAGTAAGAGCCGTTGCTGGGCACGTGATTATGACATAAATGATCATTCAATTGTCACTACAGCCAAAAGTATTGGTCGGAGAGCAACGCGGTTTACACCATTCGATTTCTCGTCACAAAATACGTCGGATTAGCCTCTTACCAGCATCACTGGAACAGTTTTTGCACTTTTGCATTTTTTGCCTGGTCTTTTTGTTAATTGAAATCGGCTACACTGTACTCTGTACAATCGCGAGTGGTCATTACTATATTCAACTTTTGACTATAAGTTATGTGCCCTTCGGTAGCCCAGAAGACGTGAAATCTTTGGGCCAAGCCCATTTAACTCACCCAGCAATTGTCTTACTTCTAAGTCCAAGAAAATCTCAATGTCTTTATCTACGTGTAGAAAAACCACACCATTTGTACGTGAAAAACACAAGGTACTTGATACAGTCTGCTGTAAAAAGTACAACTGAACACTGACCCACATGAAAAAGGTGCCAAAAAGATGCGGAATTGAGCCAGGCATCGGCAGCTGTTGAAAAATTGCAAATTTCCCTGGTTTCCATGGAGTAAGAGCCGTTGCTGTGCACGTGATTATGACATAAATGATCATTCAATTGTCACTACAGCCAAAAGTATTGGTCGGAGAGCAACGCGGTTTGCACCATTCGATTTCTTGTTACAAAATACGTCGGATTAGCCTCTTACCAGCAGCACTGGAACAGTTTTTCCACTTTTGCATTTTTGCCTGGTCTTTTTGTTAATTGAAATCGGCTACACTGTACTCTGTACAATCGCGAGTGGTCATTACTATATTCAACTTTTGACTATAAGTTATGTGCCCTTCGGTAGCCCAGAAGACGTGAAATCTTTGGGCCAAGCCCATTTAACTCACCCAGCAATTGTCTTACTTCTAAGTCCAAGAAAATCTCAATGTCTTTATCTACGTGTAGAAAAACCACACCATTTGTACGTGAAAAACACAAGGTACTTGATACAGTCTGCTGTAAAAAGTACAACTGAACACTGACCCACTTCAGTAAGGTGCCAAAAGATGCGGAATTGAGCCAGGCATCGGCAGCTGTTGAAAAATTGCAAATTTCCCTGGTTTCCATGGAGTAAGAGCCGTTGCTGTGCACGTGATTATGACATAAATGATCATTCAATTGTCACTACAGACAAAAGTATTGGTCGGAGAGCAACGCGGTTTGCACCATTCGATTTCTCGTTACAAAATACGTCGAATTAGCCTCTTACCAGCAGCACTGGAACAGTTTTTCCACTTTTGCATTTTTCCCTTGTCTTTTTGTTAATTGAAATCGGCTACACTGTACTCTGTACAATCGCGACTGGTCATTACTATATTCAACTTTTGACTATAAGTTATGTGCCCTTCGGTAGCCCAGAAGACGTCAAATCTTTGGGCTAAGCCCATTAAACTCACCCAGCAATTGTCTTACTTCTAAGTCCAAGACAATCTCAATGTCTTTATCTACGTGTAGAAAAACCACACCATTTGTACATAAAAAACACAAGGTACTTGATACAGTCTGCTGTAAAAAGTACAACTGACCACAGACCCACATTTATAAGGTGCCAAAAGATGCGGAACTGGGCCAGGTATCGGCAGCTGTTGAAAAATTGCCAATTTCCCTGGTTTCCATGGAGTAAGAGCCGTTGCTGTGCACGTGATTATGACATAAATGATCATTCAATTGTCGCTACAGGCAAAAGTATTTTTCGGAGTGAAACGCGGTTTGCACCATTCGATTTGTCGTCACAAAATACGTCGGATTAGCCTCTTACCAGCAGCATTGGAACAGTTTTTCCAATTTTGCGTTTTTGCCTGGTCTTTTTGTTAATTGAAATCGGCTACACTGTACTCTGTACAATCGCGACTGGTCATTACTATATTCAACTTTTGACTATAAGTTATGTGCCCTTCGGTAGCCCAGAAGACCTGAAATCTTTGGGCTAAGCCCATTCAACTCACCCAGCAATTGCCTTACTTCTAAGTGCAAGACAATCTCAATGTCTTTATCTACGTGTAGAAAAACCACACCATTTGTACGTGAGAAACACAAGGTACTTGATACAGTCTGCTGTAAAAAGTACAACTGAACACTGACCCACTTCAGTAAGGTGCCAAAAGATGCGGAATTGAGCCAGGCATCAGCAGCTGTTGAAAAGTTTTTGTTTTTTCATGTACAATCGCGAGTGGTCATTACTATATTTAACTTTTGACTATAAGTTATGTGCCCTTCGGTAGACCAGAAGACGTCAAATCTTTGGGCTAAGCCCATTTAACTCACCCAGCAATTGTCTTACTTCTAAGTGCAAGACAATCTCAATGTCTTTATCTACGTATAGAAAAACCACACCATTTGTACGTGAAAAACACAAGGTACTTGATACAGTCTGCTGTAAAAAGTACAACTAAACACTGACCCACATTTATAAGGTGCCAAAAGATGCGGAATTGGGCCAGGCATCGGCAGCTGTTAAAAAATTGCAAATATCCCTGGTTTCCATGGAGTAAGAGCCGTTGCTGGGCACATGATTATGACATCAATATTCATTGATTTGTCGCTACAGCCAAAAGTATTGGTCGGAGAGCAAAGCGGTTTGCACCATTCGATTTCTCGTCACAAAATACGTCGGATTAGCCTCTTACCAGCAGCACTGGAACAGTTTTTCCACTTTTGCATTTTTGCCTGGTCTTTTTGTTAATTGAAATCGGCTACACTGTACTCTGTACAATCGCGACTGGTCATTACTATATTCAACTTTTGACTATAAGTTATGTGCCCTTCGGTAGCCCAGAAGACGTGAAATCTTTGGGCCAAGCCCATTTAACTCACCCAGCAATTGTCTTACTTCTAAGTCCAAGACAATCTCAATGTCTTTATCTACGTGTAGAAAAACCACACCATTTGTACGTGAAAACACAAGGTACTTGATACAGTCTGCTGTAAAAAGTACAACTAAACACTGACCCACATTTATAAAGTGCCAAAAGATGCGGAATTGGGCCAGGCATCGGCAGCTGTTAAAAAATTGCAAATATCCCTGGTTTACATGGAGTAAGAGCCATTGCTGGGCACGTGATTATGGCATCAATGATCAATCAATTGTCGCTACAGCCAAAAGTATTGGTCCCACAGCAACGCGGTTTGCACCATTCGATTTCTCGTCACAAAATACGTCGGATTAGTCTCTTACCAGCAGCACTGGAACAGTTTTTCCAATTTTGCATTTTTGCCTTGTCTTTTTGTTAATTGAAATCGGCTACACTGTACTCTGTACAATCGCGACTGGTCATTACTATATTCAACTTTTGACTATAAGTTATGTGCCCTTCGGTAGCCCAGAAGACGTCAAATCTTTGGGCTAAGCCCATTTAACTCACCCAGCAATTGTCTTACTTCTAAGTGCAATACAATCTCAATGTCTTTATCTACGTGTAGAAAAACCACACCATTTGTACGTGAAAAACACAAGGTACTTGATACAGTCTGCTGTAAAAGGTACAACTGAACACTGACCCACTTCAGTAAGGTGCCAAAAGATGCGGAATTGAGCCAGGCATCGGCAGCTGTTGAAAAATTGCCAATTTCCCTGGTTTCCATGGAGTAAGAGCCGTTGCTGGGCACGTGATTATGACATAAATGATCATTCAATTGTCACTACAGCCAAAAGTATTGGTCGGAGAGCAACGCGGTTTACACCATTCGATTTCTCGTCACAAAATACGTCGGATTAGCCTCTTACCAGCATCACTGGAACAGTTTTTGCACTTTTGCATTTTTGCCTGGTCTTTTTGTTAATTGAAATCGGCTACACTGTACTCTGTACAATCGCGAGTGGTCATTACTATATTCAACTTTTGACTATAAGTTATGTGCCCTTCGGTAGCCCAGAAGACGTGAAATCTTTGGGCCAAGCCCATTTAACTCACCCAGCAATTGTCTTACTTCTAAGTCCAAGAAAATCTCAATGTCTTTATCTACGTGTAGAAAAACCACACCATTTGTACGTGAAAAACACAAGGTACTTGATACAGTCTGCTGTAAAAAGTACAACTGAACACTGACCCACATGAAAAAGGTGCCAAAAAGATGCGGAATTGAGCCAGGCATCGGCAGCTGTTGAAAAATTGCAAATTTCCCTGGTTTCCATGGAGTAAGAGCCGTTGCTGTGCACGTGATTATGACATAAATGATCATTCAATTGTCACTACAGCCAAAAGTATTGGTCGGAGAGCAACGCGGTTTGCACCATTCGATTTCTCGTTACAAAATACGTCGGATTAGCCTCTTACCAGCAGCACTGGAACAGTTTTTCCACTTTTGCATTTTTGCCTGGTCTTTTTGTTAATTGAAATCGGCTACACTGTACTCTGTACAATCGCGACTGGTCATTACTATATTCAACTTTTGACTATAAGTTATGTGCCCTTCGGTAGCCCAGAAGACGTGAAATCTTTGGGCCAAGCCCATTTAACTCACCCAGCAATTGTCTTACTTCTAAGTCCAAGAAAATCTCAATGTCTTTATCTACGTGTAGAAAAACCACACCATTTGTACGTGAAAAACACAAGGTACTTGATACAGTCTGCTGTAAAAAGTACAACTGAACACTGACCCACTTCAGTAAGGTGCCAAAAGATGCGGAATTGAGCCAGGCATCGGCAGCTGTTGAAAAATTGCAAATTTCCCTGGTTTCCATGGAGTAAGAGCCGTTGCTGTGCACGTGATTATGACATAAATGATCATTCAATTGTCACTACAGACAAAAGTATTGGTCGGAGAGCAACGCGGTTTGCACCATTCGATTTCTCGTTACAAAATACGTCGAATTAGCCTCTTACCAGCAGCACTGGAACAGTTTTTCCACTTTTGCATTTTTCCCTTGTCTTTTTGTTAATTGAAATCGGCTACACTGTACTCTGTACAATCGCGACTGGTCATTACTATATTCAACTTTTGACTATAAGTTATGTGCCCTTCGGTAGCCCAGAAGACGTCAAATCTTTGGGCTAAGCCCATTAAACTCACCCAGCAATTGTCTTACTTCTAAGTCCAAGACAATCTCAATGTCTTTATCTACGTGTAGAAAAACCACACCATTTGTACATAAAAAACACAAGGTACTTGATACAGTCTGCTGTAAAAAGTACAACTGACCACAGACCCACATTTATAAGGTGCCAAAAGATGCGGAACTGGGCCAGGTATCGGCAGCTGTTGAAAAATTGCCAATTTCCCTGGTTTCCATGGAGTAAGAGCCGTTGCTGTGCACGTGATTATGACATAAATGATCATTCAATTGTCGCTACAGGCAAAAGTATTTTTCGGAGTGAAACGCGGTTTGCACCATTCGATTTGTCGTCACAAAATACGTCGGATTAGCCTCTTACCAGCAGCATTGGAACAGTTTTTCCAATTTTGCGTTTTTGCCTGGTCTTTTTGTTAATTGAAATCGGCTACACTGTACTCTGTACAATCGCGACTGGTCATTACTATATTCAACTTTTGACTATAAGTTATGTGCCCTTCGGTAGCCCAGAAGACCTGAAATCTTTGGGCTAAGCCCATTCAACTCACCCAGCAATTGCCTTACTTCTAAGTGCAAGACAATCTCAATGTCTTTATCTACGTGTAGAAAAACCACACCATTTGTACGTGAGAAACACAAGGTACTTGATACAGTCTGCTGTAAAAAGTACAACTGAACACTGACCCACTTCAGTAAGGTGCCAAAAGATGCGGAATTGAGCCAGGCATCAGCAGCTGTTGAAAAGTTTTTGTTTTTTCATGTACAATCGCGAGTGGTCATTACTATATTTAACTTTTGACTATAAGTTATGTGCCCTTCGGTAGACCAGAAGACGTCAAATCTTTGGGCTAAGCCCATTTAACTCACCCAGCAATTGTCTTACTTCTAAGTGCAAGACAATCTCAATGTCTTTATCTACGTATAGAAAAACCACACCATTTGTACGTGAAAAACACAAGGTACTTGATACAGTCTGCTGTAAAAAGTACAACTAAACACTGACCCACATTTATAAGGTGCCAAAAGATGCGGAATTGGGCCAGGCATCGGCAGCTGTTAAAAAATTGCAAATATCCCTGGTTTCCATGGAGTAAGAGCCGTTGCTGGGCACATGATTATGACATCAATATTCATTGATTTGTCGCTACAGCCAAAAGTATTGGTCGGAGAGCAAAGCGGTTTGCACCATTCGATTTCTCGTCACAAAATACGTCGGATTAGCCTCTTACCAGCAGCACTGGAACAGTTTTTCCACTTTTGCATTTTTGCCTGGTCTTTTTGTTAATTGAAATCGGCTACACTGTACTCTGTACAATCGCGAGTGGTCATTACTATATTCAACTTTTGACTATAAGTTATGTGCCCTTCGGTAGCCCAGAAGACGTGAAATCTTTGGGCCAAGCCCATTTAACTCACCCAGCAATTGTCTTACTTCTAAGTCCAAGACAATCTCAATGTCTTTATCTACGTGTAGAAAAACCACACCATTTGTACGTGAAAACACAAGGTACTTGATACAGTCTGCTGTAAAAAGTACAACTAAACACTGACCCACATTTATAAAGTGCCAAAAGATGCGGAATTGGGCCAGGCATCGGCAGCTGTTAAAAAATTGCAAATATCCCTGGTTTACATGGAGTAAGAGCCATTGCTGGGCACGTGATTATGGCATCAATGATCAATCAATTGTCGCTACAGCCAAAAGTATTGGTCGCACAGCAACGCGGTTTGCACCATTCGATTTCTCGTCACAAAATACGTCGGATTAGCCTCTTACCAGCAGCACTGGAACAGTTTTTCCAATTTTGCATTTTTGCCTTGTCTTTTTGTTAATTGAAATCGGCTACACTGTACTCTGTACAATCGCGAGTGGTCATTACTATATTCAACTTTTGACTATAAGTTATGTGCCCTTCGGTAGCCCAGAAGACGTCAAATCTTTGGGCTAAGCCCATTTAACTCACCCAGCAATTGTCTTACTTCTAAGTGCAATACAATCTCAATGTCTTTATCTACGTGTAGAAAAACCACACCATTTGTACGTGAAAAACACAAGGTACTTGATACAGTCTGCTGTAAAAAGTACAACTGAACACTGACCCACATGAAAAAGGTGCCAAAAAGATGCGGAATTGAGCCAGGCATCGGCAGCTGTTGAAAAATTGCAAATTTCCCTGGTTTCCATGGAGTAAGAGCCGTTGCTGTGCACGTGATTATGACATAAATGATCATTCAATTGTCACTACAGCCAAAAGTATTGGTCGGAGAGCAACGCGGTTTGCACCATTCGATTTCTCGTTAGAAAATACGTCGGATTAGCCTCTTACCAGCAGCACTGGAACAGTTTTTCCACTTTTGCATTTTTGCCTGGTCTTTTTGTTAATTGAAATCGGCTACACTGTACTCTGTACAATCGCGAGTGGTCATTACTATATTCAACTTTTGACTATAAGTTATGTGCCCTTCGGTAGCCCAGAAGACGTGAAATCTTTGGGCCAAGCCCATTTAACTCACCCAGCAATTGTCTTACTTCTAAGTCCAAGAAAATCTCAATGTCTTTATCTACGTGTAGAAAAACCACACCATTTGTACGTGAAAAACACAAGGTACTTGATACAGTCTGCTGTAAAAAGTACAACTGAACACTGACCCACTTCAGTAAGGTGCCAAAAGATGCGGAATTGAGCCAGGCATCGGCAGCTGTTGAAAAATTGCAAATTTCCCTGGTTTCCATGGAGTAAGAGCCGTTGCTGTGCACGTGATTATGACATAAATGATCATTCAATTGTCACTACAGACAAAAGTATTGGTCGGAGAGCAACGCGGTTTGCACCATTCGATTTCTCGTTACAAAATACGTCGAATTAGCCTCTTACCAGCAGCACTGGAACAGTTTTTCCACTTTTGCATTTTTACCTGGTCTTTTTGTTATTTGAAATCGGCTACACTGTACTCTGTACAATCGCGACTGGTCATTACTATATTCAACTTTTGACTATAAGTTATGTGCCCTTCGGTAGCCCAGAAGACGTCAAATCTTTGGGCTAAGCCCATTAAACTCACCCAGCAATTGTCTTACTTCTAAGTCCAAGACAATCTCAATGTCTTTATCTACGTGTAGAAAAACCACACCATTTGTACATAAAAAACACAAGGTACTTGATACAGTCTGCTGTAAAAAGTACAACTGACCACAGACCCACATTTATAAGGTGCCAAAAGATGCGGAACTGGGCCAGGTATCGGCAGCTGTTGAAAAATTGCCAATTTCCCTGGTTTCCATGGAGTAAGAGCCGTTGCTGTGCACGTGATTATGACATAAATGATCATTCAATTGTCGCTACAGGCAAAAGTATTTTTCGGAGTGAAACGCGGTTTGCACCATTCGATTTCTCGTCACAAAATACGTCGGATTAGCCTCTTACCAACAGCATTGGAACAGTTTTTCGAATTTTGCGTTTTTGCCTGGTCTTTTTGTTAATTGAAATCGGCTACACTGTACTCTGTACAATCGCGACTGGTCATTACTATATTCAACTTTTGACTATAAGTTATGTGCCCTTCGGTAGCCCAGAAGACCTGAAATCTTTGGGCTAAGCCCATTCAACTCACCCAGCAATTGCCTTACTTCTAAGTGCAAGACAATCTCAATGTCTTTATCTACGTGTAGAAAAACCACACCATTTGTACGTGAGAAACACAAGGTACTTGATACAGTCTGCTGTAAAAAGTACAACTGAACACTGACCCACTTCAGTAAGGTGCCAAAAGATGCGGAATTGAGCCAGGCATCGGCAGCTGTTAAAAAATTGTAAAGTTCCCTGATTTCCATGGAGTAAGAGCCGTTGTTGGGCACGTGATTATGACATCAATGATCATTCAATTATCACTACAGGCAAAAGTATTAGTCGGAGAGCAACGCGGTTTGCACCATTCGATTTCTCGTCACAAAATACGTCGGATTAGCCTCTTACCAGCAGCACTGGAACAGTTTTTCCACTTTTGCATTTTTCCCTTGTCTTTTTGTTAATTGAAATCGGCTACACTGTACTCTGTACAATCGCGACTGGTTATTACTATATTTAACTTTTGACTATAAGTTATGTGCCCTTCGGTAGCCCAGAAGACCTGAAATCTTTGGGCTAAGCCCATTTAACTCACCCAGCAATTGTCTTACTTCTAAGTCCAAGACAATCTCAATGTCTTTATCTACGTGTAGAAAAACCACACCATTTGTACATAAAAAACACAAGGTACTTGATACAGTCTGCTGTAAACAGTACAACTGACCACAGACCCACATTTATAAGGTGCCAAAAGATGCGGAATTGAGCCAGGTATCGGCAGCTGTTGAAAAATTGCAAATTTCCCTGGTTTCCATGGAGTAAGAGCCGTTGCTGGGCACGTGATTATGACATAAATGATCATTCAATTGTCACTACAGCCAAAAGTATTGGTCGGAGAGCAACGCGGTTTGCACCATTCGATTTCTCGTCACAAAATACGTCGGATTAGCCTCTTACCAGCAGCACTGGAACAGTTTTTCCACTTTTGCATTTTTACCTGGTCTTTTTGTTAATTGAAATCGGCTACACTGTACTCTGTACAATCGCGACTGGTCATTACTATATTTAACTTTTGACTATAAGTTATGTGCCCTTCGGTAGCCCAGAAGACGTCAAATCTTTGGGCTAAGCCCATTTAACTCACCCAGCAATTGTCTTACTTCTCAGTCCAAGACAATCTCAATGTCTTTATCTACGTGTAGAAAAACCACACCATTCGTACGTGAAAAACACAAGGTACTTGATACAGTCTGCTGTAAAAAGTACAACTGAACACTGACCCACTTCAGTAAGGTGCCAAAAGATGCGGAATTGAGCCAGGCATCGGCAGCTGTTGAAAAATTGCAAATATCCCTGATTTCCATGGAGTAAGAGCCGTTGCTAGGCACGTGATTATGACATAAATGATCATTCAATTGTCACTACAGCCAAAAGTATTGGTCGGAGAGCAACGCGGTTTGCACCATTCGATTTCTCGTCACAAAATACGTCGGATTAGCCTTTTACCAGCAGCACTGGAACAGTTTTTCCACTTTTGCATTTTTGCCTGGTCTTTTTGTTATTGAAATCGGCTACACTGTACTCTGTACAATCGCGAGTGGTCATTACTATATTCAACTTTTGACTATAAGTTATGTGCCCTTCGGTAGCCCAGAAGACGTGAAATCTTTGGGCCAAGCCCATTTAACTCACCCAGCAATTGTCTTACTTCTAAGTCCAAGAAAATCTCAATGTCTTTATCTACGTGTAGAAAAACCACACCATTTGTACGTGAAAAACACAAGGTACTTGATACAGTCTGCTGTAAAAAGTACAACTGAACACTGACCCACTTCAGTAAGGTGCCAAAAGATGCGGAATTGAGCCAGGCATCGGCAGCTGTTGAAAAATTGCAAATTTCCCTGGTTTCCATGGAGTAAGAGCCGTTGCTGTGCACGTGATTATGACATAAATGATCATTCAATTGTCACTACAGCCAAAAGTATTGGTCGGAGAGCAACGCGGTTTGCACCATTCGATTTCTCGTTAGAAAATACGTCGGATTAGCCTCTTACCAGCAGCACTGGAACAGTTTTTCCACTTTTGCATTTTTACCTGGTCTTTTTGTTAATTGAAATCGGCTACACTGTACTCTGTACAATCGCGACTGGTCATTACTATATTCAACTTTTGACTATAAGTTATGTGCCCTTCGGTAGCCCAGAAGACGTCAAATCTTTGGGCTAAGCCCATTTAACTCACCCAGCAATTGTCTTACTTCTAAGTCCAAGACAATCTCAATGTCTTTATCTACGTGTAGAAAAACCACACCATTTGTACGTGAGAAACACAAGGTACTTGATACAGTCTGCTGTAAAAAGTACAACTGAACACTGACCCACTTCAGTAAGGTGCCAAAACATGCGGAATTGAGCCAGGCATCGGCAGCTGTTGAAAAATTGCAAATTTCCCTGGTTTCCATGGAGTAAGAGCCGTTGCTGTGCACGTGATTATGACATAAATGATCATTCAATTGTCGCTACAGCCAAAAGTATTGGTCGGAGAGCAACGCGGTTTACACCATTCGATTTCTCGTCACAAAATACGTCGGATTTGCATTTTACCAGCAGCACTGGAACAGTTTTTCCACTTTTGCATTTTTGCCTGGTCTTTTTGTTAATTGAAATCGGCTACACTGTACTATGTACAATCGCGAGTGGTCATTACTATATTTAACTTTTGACTATAAGTTATGTGCCCTTCGGTAGACCAGAAGACGTCAAATCTTTGGGCTAAGCCCATTTAACTCACCCAGCAATTGTCTTACTTCTAAGTGCAAGACAATCTCAATGTCTTTATCTACGTATAGAAAAACCACACCATTTGTACGTGAAAAACACAAGGTACTTGATACAGTCTGCTGTAAAAAGTACAACTAAACACTGACCCACATTTATAAGGTGCCAAAAGATGCGGAATTGGGCCAGGCATCGGCAGCTGTTAAAAAATTGCAAATATCCCTGGTTTCCATGGAGTAAGAGCCGTTGCTGGGCACGTGATTATGACATAAATGATCATTCAATTATCGCTACAGGCAAAAGTATTAGTCGGAGAGCAACGCGGTTTGCACCATTCGATTTCTCGTCACAAAATACGTCGGATTAGCCTCTTACCAGCAGCACTGGAACAGTTTTTCCACTTTTGCATTTTTCCCTTGTCTTTTTGTTAATTGAAATCGGCTACACTGTACTCTGTACAATCGCGACTGGTTATTACTATATTTAATTTTTGACTATAAGTTATGTGCCCTTTGGTAGCCCAGAAGACGTGAAATCTTTGGGCTAAGCCCATTTAACTCACCCAGCAATTGTCTTACTTCTAAGTCCAAGACAATCTCAATGTCTTTATCTACGTGTAGAAAAACCACACCATTCGAACGTGAAAAACACAAGGTACTTGATACAGTCTGCTGTAAAAAGTACAACTGAACACTGACCCACTTCAGTAAGGTGCCAAAAGATGCGGAATTGAGCCAGGCATCGGCAGCTGTTGAAAAATTGCAAATTTCCCTGGTTTCCATGGAGTAAGAGCCGTTGCTGGGCACGTGATTATGACATAAATGATCATTCAATTGTCACTACAGCCAAAAGTATTGGTCGGAGAGCAACGCGGTTTGCACCATTCGATTTCTCGTCACAAAATACGTCGGATTAGCCTTTTACCAGCAGCACTGGAACAGTTTTTCCACTTTTGCATTTTTGCCTGGTCTTTTTGTTATTGAAAACGGCTACACTGTACTCTGTACAATCGCGACTGGTCATTACTATATTCAACTTTTGACTATAAGTTATGTGCCCTTCGGTAGCCCAGAAGACCTGAAATCTTTGGGCTAAGCCCATTTAACTCACCCAGCAATTGTCTTACTTCTAAGTGCAAGAAAATCTCAATGTCTTTATCTACGTGTAGAAAAACCACACCATTTGTACGTGAAAAACACAAGGTACTTGATACAGTCTGCTGTAAAATGTATAACTGACCACAGACCCACATTTATAAGGTGCCAAAAGATGCGGAATTGAGACATGCATCGGGAGCTGTTGAAAAATTGCAAATTTCCCTGGTTTCCATGGAGTAAGAGCCGTTGCTGTGCACGTGATTATGACATAAATGATCATTCAATTGTCGCTACAGGCAAAAGTATTGGTCGGAGAGCAACGCGGTTTGCACCATTCGATTTGTCGTCACAAAATACGTCGGATTAGGCTTTTACCAGCAGCACTGGAACAGTTTTTCCACTTTTGCATTTTTACCTGGTCTTTTTGTTAATTCAAATCGGCTACACTGTACTCTGTACAATCGCGACTGGTCATTACTATATTCAACTTTTGACTATAAGTTATGTGCCCTTCGGTAGCCCAGAAGACCTGAAATTTTTGGGCTAAGCCCATTTAACTCACCCAGCAATTGTCTTACTTCTAAGTGCAAGAAAATCTCAATGTCTTTATCTACGTGCAGAAAAACCACACCATTTGTACGTGAAAAACACAAGGTACTTGATACAGTCTGCTGTAAAAAGTATAACTGACCACAGACCCACATTTATAAGGTGCCAAAAGATGCGGAATTGAGCCAGGCATCGGCAGCTGTTGAAAAATTGCAAATTTCCCTGGTTTCCATGGAGTAAGAGCCGTTGCTGTGCACGTGACTATGACATAAATGATCATTCAATTGTCGCTACAGGCAAAAGTATTGGTCGGAGAGCAACGCGGTTTGCACCATTCGATTTGTCGTCACAAAATACGTCGGATTAGGCTTTTACCAGCAGCACTGGAACAGTTTTTCCACTTTTGCATTTTTGCCTGGTCTTTTTGTTAATTCAAATCGGCTACACTGTACTCTGTAGAATCGCGACTGGTCATTACTATATTCAACTTTTGACTATAAGTTATGTGCCCTTCGGTAGCCCAGAAGACGACAAGTCTTTGGGCTAAGCCCATTTAACTCACCCAGCAATTGTCTTACTTCTAAGTGCAAGACAATCTCAATGTCTTTATCTACGTGTAGGAAAACCAGACCATTTGTAAGTGAAAAACACAAGGTACTTGATACAGTCTGCTGTAAAAAGTACAACTAAACACTGACCCACATTTATAAGGTGCCAAAAGATGCGGAATTGGGCCAGGTATCGGCAGCTGTTGAAAAATTGCCAATTTCCCTGGTTTCCATGGAGTAAGAGCCGTTGCTGTGCACGGGATTATGACATAAATGATCATTGAATTGTCGCTACAGGCAAAGTATTGGTCGGAGAGCAGCGCGGTTTGCACCATTCGATTTCTCGTCACAAAATACGTCGGATTAGCCTCTTACCAGCAGCACTGGAACAGTTTTTCCACTTTTGCATTTTTGCCTGGTCTTTTTGTTAATTGAAATCGGCTACACTGTACTCTGTACAATCGCGAGGGGTCATTACTATATTCAACTTTTGACTATAAGTTATGTGCCCTTCGGTAGCCCAGAAGACGTCAAATCTTTCGGCTAAGCCCATTTAACTCACCCAGCAATTGTCTTACTTCTAAGTGCAAGACAATCTCAATGTCTTTATCTACGTGTAGAAAAACCACACCATTTGTACGTGAAAAACACAAGGTACTTGATACCGTCTGCTGTAAAAAGTACAACTGAACACTGACCCACTTCAGTAAGGTGCCAAAAGATGCGGAATTGAGCCAGGCATCGGCAGCTGTTGAAAATTTGCAGATTTCCCTGGTTTCCATGGAGTAAGAGCCGTTGCTGGGCACGTGATTATGACATAAATGATCATTCAATTGTCACTACAGCCAAAAGTATTGGTCGGAGAGCAACGCGGTTTGCACCATTCGATTTCTCGTCACAAAATACGTCGGATTAGCCTTTTACCAGCAGCACTGGAACAGTTTTCGCACTTTTGCATTTTTGCCTGGTCTTTTTGTTAATTGAAATCGGCTACACTGTACTCTGTACAATCGCGAGTGGTCATTACTATATTCAACTTTTGACTATAAGTTATGTGCCCTTCGGTAGCCCAGAAGACGTCAAATCTTTAGGCTCAGCCCATTTAACTCACCCAGCAATTGTCTTACTTCTAAGTGCAAGACAATCTCAATGTCTTTATCTACGTGTAGAAAAACCAGACCATTTGTACGTGAAAAACACAAGGTACTTGATACAGTCTGCTGTAAAAAGTACAACTGAACACTGACCCACTTCAGTAAGGTGCCAAAAGATGCGGAATTGAGCCAGGCATCGGCAGCTGTTAACAAATTGTAAAGATCCCTGGTTTCCATGGAGTAAGAGCCGTTGTTGGGCACGTGATTATGACATAAATGATCATTCAATTGTCACTACAGCCAAAAGTATTAGTCGGAGAGCAACGCGGTTTGCACGATTCGATTTCTCGTCACAAAATACGTCGGATTAGCCTCTTACCAGCAGCACTGCAACAGTTTTTCCACTTTTGCATTTTTGCCTGGTCTTTTTGTTAATTGAAATCGGCTACACTGTACTCTGTACAATCGCGACTGGTCATTACTATATTTAACTTTTGACTATAAGTTATGTGCCCTTCGGTAGCCCAGAAGACCTGAAATCTTTGGGCCAAGCCCATTTAACTCACCCAGCAATTGTCTTACTTCTAAGTCCAAGACAATCTCAATGTCTTTATCTACGTGTAGAAAAACCACACCATTTGTACGTGAAAAACACAAGGTACTTGATACAGTCTGCTGTAAAAAGTACAACTGACTACAGACCCACATGAATAAGGTGCCAAAATATGCGGAATTGAGCCAGGTATCGGGAGCTTTTAAAAAATTGCAAATATCCCTGGTTTCCATGGAGTAAGAGCCGTTGCTGGGCACGTGATTATGACATCAATGATCATTGAATTGTCGCTACAGCCAAAAGTATTGGTCGGAGAGCAGCGCGGTTTGCACCATTCGATTTCTCGTCACAAAATACGTCGGATTAGCCTCTTACCAGCAGCACTGCAACAGTTTTTCCACTTTTGCATTTTTGCCTGGTCTTTTTGTTAATTGAAATCGGCTACACTGTACTCTGTACAATCGCGACTGGTCATTACTATATTTAACTTTTGACTATAAGTTATGTGCCCTTCGGTAGCCCAGAAGACCTGAAATCTTTGGGCTCAGCCCATTTAACTCACCCAGCAATTGTCTTACTTCTAAGTCCAAGACAATCTCAATGTCTTTATCTACGTGTAGAAAAACCACACCATTTGTACGTGAAAAACACAAGGTACTTGATACAGTCTGCTGTAAAAAGTACAACTGACCACAGACCCACATGAATAAGGTGCCAAAAGATGCGGAATTGAGCCAGGCATCGGCAGCTGTTAAAAAATTGTAAAGATCCCTGGTTTCCATGGAGTAAGAGCCGTTGTTGGGCACGTGATTATGACATAAATGATCATTCAATTGTCACTACAGGCAAAAGTATTAGTCGGAGAGCAACGCGGTTTGCACGATTCGATTTCTCGTCACAAAATACGTCGGATTAGCCTCTTACCAGCAGCACTGCAACAGTTTTTCCACTTTTGCATTTTTGCCTGGTCTTTTTGTTAATTGAAATCGGCTACACTGTACTCTGTACAATCGCGACTGGTCATTACTATATTTAACTTTTGACTATAAGTTATGTGCCCTTCGGTAGCCCAGAAGACCTGAAATCTTTGGGCTCAGCCCATTTAACTCACCCAGCAATTGTCTTACTTCTAAGTCCAAGACAATCTCAATGTCTTTATCTACGTGTAGAAAAACCACACCATTTGTACGTGAAAAACACAAGGTACTTGATACAGTCTGCTGTAAAAAGTACAACTGACTACAGACCCACATGAATAAGGTGCCAAAAGATGCGGAATTGAGCCAGGTATCGGGAGCTTTTAAAAAATTGCAAATATCCCTGGTTTCCATGGAGTAAGAGCCGTTGCTGGGCACGTGATTATGACATCAATGATCATTGAATTGTCGCTACAGCCAAAAGTATTGGTCGGAGAGCAACGCGGTTTGCACGATTCGATTTCTCGTCACAAAATACGTCGGATTAGCCTCTTACCAGCAGCACTGCAACAGTTTTTCCACTTTTGCATTTTTGCCTGGTCTTTTTGTTAATTGAAATCGGCTACACTGTACTCTGTACAATCGCGACTGGTCATTACTATATTTAACTTTTGACTATAAGTTATGTGCCCTTCGGTAGCCCAGAAGAGCTGAAATCTTTGGGCTCAGCCCATTTAACTCACCCAGCAATTGTCTTACTTCTAAGTCCAAGACAATCTCAATGTCTTTATCTACGTGTAGAAAAACCACACCATTTGTACGTGAAAAACACAAGGTACTTGATACAGTCTGCTGTAAAAAGTACAACTGACCACAGACCCACATGAATAAGGTGCCAAAAGATGCGGAATTGAGCCAGGTATCGGCAGCTGTTGAAAAATTGCCAATTTCCCTGGTTTCCATGGAGTAAGAGCCGTTGCTGGGCACGTGATTATGACATAAATGATCATTCAATTGTCACTACAGCCAAAAGTATTGGTCGGAGAGCAACGCGGTTTGCACGATTCGATTTCTCGTCACAAAATACGTCGGATTAGGCTCGTACCAGCAGCACTGGAACAGTTTTTCCACTTTTGCATTTTTACCTGGTCTTTTTGTTAATTGAAATCGGCTACACTGTACTCTGTACACTCGCGACTGGTCATAACTATATTCAACTTTTGACTATAAGTTATGTGCCCTTCGGTAGCCCAGAAGACCTGAAATCTTTGGGCCAAGCCCATTTAACTCACCCAGCAATTGTCTTACTTCTAAGTCCAAGACAATCTCAATGTCTTTATCTACGTGTAGAAAAACCACACCATTTGTACGTGAAAAACACAAGGTACTTGATACAGTCTGCTGTAAAAAGTACAAATGACCACAGACCCACATTTATAAGGTGCGAAATGATGCGGAATTGGGCTAGGCATCGGCAGCTGTTGAAAAAATTGCAAATTTCCCTGGTTTCCATGGAGTAAGAGCCGTTGCTGTGCACGTGATTATGACATAAATGATCATTCAATTGTCGCTACAGGCAAAAGTATTGGTCGGAGAGCAACGCGGTTTGCACCATTCGATTTGTCGTCACAAAATACGTCGGATTAGCCTTTTAACAGCAGCACTTGAACAGTTTTTCGCACTTTTGCATTTTTGCCTGGTCTTTTTGTTAATTGAAATCGGCTACACTGTACTCTGTACAATCGCGACTGGTCATTACTATATTCAACTTTTGACTATAAGTTATGTGCCCTTCGGTAGCCCAGAAGACCTGATATCTTTGGGCTAAGCCCATTTAACTCACGCAGCAATTGCCTTACTTCTAAGTGCAAGACAATCTCAATGTCTTTATCTACGTGTAGAAAAACCACACCATTTGTACGTGAAAAACACAAGGTACTTGATACAGTCTGCTGTAAAAAGTACAACTGAACACTGACCCACTTCAGTAAGGTGCCAAAAGATGCGGAATTGAGCCAGGCATCGGCAGCTGTTGAAAAATTGCAAATTTCCCTGGTTTCCATGGAGTAAGAGCCGTTGCTGGGCACGTGATTATGACATAAATGATCATTCAATTGTCGCTACAGCCAAAAGTATTGGTCGGAGAGCAACGCGGTTTGTACCATTCGATTTCTCGTCACAAAATACGTCGGATTAGCCTCTTACCAGCAGCACTGGAACAGTTTTTCCACTTTTGCATTTTTGCCTGGTCTTTTTGTTCATTGAAATCGGCTACACTGTACTCTGTACAATCGCGACTGGTCATTACTATATTCAACTTTTGACTATAAGTTATGTGCCCTTCGGTAGCCCAGAAGACCTGAAATCTTTGGGCTAAGCCCATTTAACTCAGGCAGCAATTGCCTTACTTCTAAGTGCAAGACAATCTCAATGTCTTTATCTACGTGTAGAAAAACCACACCATTTGTAGATGAAAAACACAAGGTACTTGATACAGTCTGCTGTAAAAAGTACAACTAAACACTGACCCACATTTATAAGGTGCCAAAAGATGCGGAATTGGGCCAGGCATCGGCAGCTGTTATAAAATTGCAAATATCCCTGGTTTCCATGGAGTAAGAGCCGTTGTTGTGCACGTGATTATGACATAAATGATCATTTAATTGTCGCTACAGCCAAAAGTATTGGTCGGAGAGCAACGCGGATTGCACCATTCGATTTTTCGTCACAAAATACGTCGGATTAGCCTCTTACCAGCAGCACTGGAACAGTTTTTCCACTTTTGCATTTTTGCCTGGTCTTTTTGTTAATTGAAATCGGCTACACTGTACTCTGTACAGTCGCGACTGGTCATTACTATATTCAACTTTTGACTATAAGTTATGTGCCCTTCGGTAGACCAGAAGACGTCAAATCTTTGGGCCAAGCCCATTTAACTCACCCAGCAATTGTCTTACTTCTAAGTGCAAGACAATCTCAATGTCTTTATCTACGTGTAGAAAAACCACACCATTTGTACGTGAAAAACACAAGGTACTTGATACAGTCTGCTGTAAAAAGTACAACTGAACACTGACCCACTTCAGTAAGGTGCCAAAAGATGCGGAATTAAGCCAGGTATCGGCAGCTGTTGAAAAATTGCAAATTTCCCTGGTTTCCATGGAGTAAGAGCCGTTGCTGGGCACGTGATTATGACATAAATGATCATTCAATTGTCACTACAGCCTAAAGTATTGGTCGGAGAGCAACGCGGTTTGCACGATTCGATTTCTCGTCACAAAATACGTCGGATTAGCCTCTTACCAGCAGCACTGGGACAGTTTTCCCACTTTTGCATTTTTGCCTGGTCTTTTTGTTAATTGAAAACGGCTACACTGTACTCTGTAGAATCGCGACTGGTCATTACTATATTCAACTTTTGACTATAAGTTATGTGCCCTTCGGTAGCCCAGAAGACCTGAAATCTTTGGGCCAAGCCCATTTAACTCACCCAGCAATTGTCTTACTTCTAAGTCCAAGACAATCTCAATGTCTTTATCTACGTGTAGAAAAACCACACCATTTGTACATAAAAAACACAAGGTACTTGATACAGTCTGCTGTAAAAAGTACAACTAAACACTGACCCACATTTATAAGATGCCAAAAGATGCGGAATTGGGCCAGGCATCGGCAGCTGTTAAAAAATTGCAAATATCCCTGGTTTCCATGGAGTAAGAGCCGTTGCTGGGCACGTGATTATGACATAAATGATCCTTCAATTGTTGCTACAGCCAAAAGTATTGGTCGGAGAGCAACGCGGCTTGCACCATTCGATTTTTCGTTACAAAATACGTCGGATTAGCCTCTTACCAGCAGCACTGGAACAGTTTTTCCACTTTTGCATTTTTGCCTGGTCTTTTTGTTAATTGAAATCGGCTACACTGTACTCTGTACAATCGCGACTGGTCATTACTATATTCAACTTTTGACTATAAGTTATGTGCCCTTCGGTAGCCCAGAAGACGTCAAATCTTTGGGCTAAGCCCATTTAACTCACCCAGCAATTGTCTTACTTCTAAGTCCAAGACAATCTCAATGTCTTTATCTACGTGTAGAAAAACCACACCATTTGTACATAAAAAACACAAGGTACTTGATACAGTCTGCTGTAAAAAGTACAACTGACCACAGACCCACATTTATAAGGTGCCAAATGATGCGGAATTGGGCTAGGCATCGGCAGCTGTTGAAAAAATTGCCAATTTCCCTGGTTTCCATGGAGTAAGAGCCGTTGCTGTGCACGTAATTATGACATAAATGATCATTCAATTGTCGCTACAGGCAAAAGTATTGGTCGGAGAGCAACGCGGTTTGCACCATTCGATTTGTCGTCACAAAATACGTCGGATTAACATCTTACCAGCAGCACTGGAACAATTTTTCCAATTTTGCGTTTTTGCCTGGTCTTTTTGTTAATTGAAATCGGCTACACTGTACTCTGTACAATCGCGACTGGTCATTACTATATTCAACTTTTGACTATAAGTTATGTGCCCTTCGGTAGCCCAGAAGACGTCAAATCTTTGGGCCAAGCCCATTTAACTCACCCAGCAATTGCCTTACTTCTAAGTGCAAGACAATCTCAATGTCTTTATCTACGTGTAGAAAAACCACACCATTTGTACGTGAAAAACACAAGGTACTTGATACAGTCTGCTGTAAAAAGTACAACTGAACACTGACTCACTTCAGTAAGGTGCCAAATAATGCGGAATTGAGCCAGGCATCGGCAGCTGTTGAAAAATTGCAAATTTCCCTGGTTTCCATGGAGTAAGAGCCGTTGCTGGGCACGTGATTATGACATCAATGATCATTCAATTTTCACTACAGCCAAAAGTATTAGTCGGAGAGCAAGGCGGTTTGCACCATTCGATTTCTCGTCACAAAATACGTCGGATTAGCCTCTTACCAGCAGCACTTGAACAGTTTTTCCACTTTTGCATTTTTGCCTGGTCTTTTTGTTAATTGAAATCGGCTACACTGTACTCTGTACAAACGCGACTGGTCATTACTATATTCAACTTTTGACTATAAGTTATGTGCCCTTCGGTAGCCCAGAAGACGTCAAATCTTTGGGCTAAGCCCATTTAACTCACCCAGCAATTGTCTTACTTCTAAGTCCAAGACAATCTCAATGTCTTTATCTACGTGTAGAAAAACCACACCATTTGTACGTGAAAAACACAAGGTACTTGATACAGTCTGCTGTAAAAAGTACAACTAAACACTGACCCACATTTATAAGGTGCCAAAAGGTGCGGAATTGGGCCAGGCATCGGCAGCTGTTAAAAAATTGCAAATTTCCCTGGTTTCCATGGAGTAAGAGCCGTTGCTGGGCACGTGATTATGACATTAATGATCATTGAATTGTCGCTACAGCCAAACGTATTGGTCGGAGAGCGACGCGATTTGCACCATTCGATTTCTCGTCACAAAATACGTCGGATTAGCCTCTTAGCAGCAGCACTGGAACAGTTTTTCCACTTTTGCATTTTTGCCTGGTCTTTTTGTTAATTGAAAACGGCTACACTGTACTCTGTACAATCGCGACTGGTCATTACTATATTCAACTTTTGACTATAAGTTATGTGCCCTTCGGTAGCCCAGAAGACCTGAAATCTTTGGGCTAAGCCCATTTAACTCACCCAGCAATTGTCTTACTTCTAAGTGCAAGACAATCTCAATGTCTTTATCTACGTGTAGAAAAACCACACCATTTGTACATAAAAAACACAAGGTACTTGATACAGTCTGCTGTAAAAAGTACAACTAAACACTGACCCACATTTATAATGTGCCAAAAGATGCGGAATTGGGCCAGGTATCGGCAGCTGTTAAAAAATTGCAAATATCCCTGGCTTCCATGGAGTAAGAGCCGTTGCTGGGCACGTGATTATGACATCAATGATCATTGAATTGTCGCTACAGCCAAAAGTATTGGTCGGAGAGCAACGCGGTTAGCACCACTCGATTTCTCGTTACAAAATACGTCGGATTAGCCTCTTACCAGCAGCACTGGAACAGTTTTTCCACTTTTGCATTTTTGTCTGGTCTTTTTGTTAATTGAAATCGGCTACACTGTACTCTGTACAATCGCGACTGGTCATTACTATATTCAACTTTTGACTATAAGTTATGTGCCCTTCGGTAGCCCAGAAGACGTCAAATCTTTGGGCCAAGCCCATTTAACTCACCCAGCAATTGTCTTACTTCTAAGTGCAAGACAATCTCAATGTCTTTATCTACGTGTAGAAAAACCACACCATTTGTACGTGAAAAACACAAGGTACTTGATACAGTCTGCTGTAAAAAGTACAACTGACCACAGACCCACATTTATAAGGTGCCAAATGATGCGGAATTGGGCTAGGCATCGGCAGCTGTTGAAAAAATTGCCAATTTCCCTGGTTTCCATGGAGTAAGAGCCGTTGCTGTGCATGTGATTATGACATAAATGATCATTCAGTTGTCGCTACAGGCAAAAGTATTGGTCGGAGAGCAACGCGGTTTGCACCATTCGATTTGTCGTCACAAAATACGTCGGATTAACATCTTACCAGCAGCACTGGAACAATTTTTCCAATTTTGCGTTTTTGCCTGGTCTTTTTGTTAATTGAAATCGGCTACACTGTACTCTGTACAATCGCGACTGGTCATTACTATATTCAACTTTTGACTATAAGTTATGTGCCCTTCGGTAGCCCAGAAGACGTCAAATCTTTGGGCCAAGCCCATTTAACTCACCCAGCAATTGCCTTACTTCTAAGTGCAAGACAATCTCAATGTCTTTATCTACGTGTAGAAAAACCACACCATTTGTACGTGAAAAACACAAGGTACTTGATACAGTCTGCTGTAAAAAGTACAACTGAACACTGACTCACTTCAGTAAGGTGCCAAAAGATGCGGAATTGAGCCAGGCATCGGCAGCTGTTGAAAAATTGCAAATTTCCCTGGTTTCCATGGAGTAAGAGCCGTTGCTGGGCACGTGATTATGACATCAATGATCATTCAATTTTCACTACAGCCAAAAGTATTAGTCGGAGAGCAAGGCGGTTTGCACCATTCGATTTCTCGTCACAAAATACGTCGGATTAGCCTCTTACCAGCAGCAGTTGAACAGTTTTTCCACTTTTGCATTTTTGCCTGGTCTTTTTGTTAATTGAAATCGGCTACACTGTACTCTGTACAAACGCGACTGGTCATTACTATATTCAACTTTTGACTATAAGTTATGTGCCCTTCGGTAGCCCAGAAGACCTGAAATCTTTGGGCCAAGCCCATTTAACTCACCCAGCAATTGTCTTACTTCTAAGTCCAAGACAATCTCAATGTCTTTATCTACGTGTAGAAAAACCACACCATTTGTACGTGAAAAACACAAGGTACTTGATACAGTCTGCTGTAAAAAGTACAACTGACCACAGACCCACATGAATAAGGTGCCAAAAGATGCGGAATTGAGCCAGGCATCGGCAGCTGTTGAAAAATTGCAAATTTCCCTGGTTTCCATGGAGTAAGAGCCGTTGCTGTGCACGTGATTATGACATAAATGATCATTCAATTGTCGCTACAGCCAAAAGTATTGGTCGGAGAGCAACGCGGATTGCACCATTCGATTTGTCGTCACAAAATACGTCGGATTAGCCTCTTACCAGCAGCACTGGAACAGTTTTTCCACTTTTGCATTTTTGCCTGGTCTTTTTGTTAATTGAAATCGGCTACACTGTACTCTGTACAATCGCGACTGGTCATTACTATATTCAACTTTTGACTATAAGTTATGTGCCCTTCGGTAGCCCAGAAGACGTCAAATCTTTGGGCCAAGCCCATTTAACTCACCCAGCAATTGTCTTACTTCTAAGTGCAAGACAATCTCAATGTCTTTATCTACGTGTAGAAAAACCA
This sequence comes from Liolophura sinensis, assembly GCF_032854445.1. Taxonomy (NCBI): domain Eukaryota; kingdom Metazoa; phylum Mollusca; class Polyplacophora; order Chitonida; family Chitonidae; genus Liolophura; species Liolophura sinensis. The sequence continues at coordinate 24,621 of NW_027018012.1, forward strand.
CACCATTTGTACGTGAAAAACACAAGGTACTTGATACAGTCTGCTGTAAAAAGTACAACTAAACACTGACCCACATTTATAAGATGCCAAAAGATGCGGAATTGAGCCAGGCATCGGCAGCTGTTATAAAATTGCAAATATCCCTGGTTTCCATGGAGTAAGAGCCGTTGCTGTGCACGTGATTATGACATAAATGATCATTCAATCGTCGCTACAGCCAAAAGTATTGGTCGGAGAGCAACGCGGATTGCACCATTCGATTTGTCGTCACAAAATACGTCGGATTAGCCTCTTACCAGCAGCACTGGAACAGTTTTTCCACTTTTGCATTTTTGCCTGGTCTTTTTGTTAATTGAAATCGGCTACACTGTACTCTGTACAGTCGCGACTGGTCATTACTATATTCAACTTTTGACTATAAGTTATGTGCCCTTCGGTAGCCCAGAAGACGTCAAATCTTTGGGCCAAGCCCATTTAACTCACCCAGCCATTGTCTTACTTCTAAGTGCAAGACAATCTCAATGTCTTTATCTACGTGTAGAAAAACCACACCATTTGTACGTGAAAAACACAAGGTACTTGATACAGTCTGCTGTAAAAAGCACAACTGACCACAGACCCACATTTATAAGGTGCCAAATGATGCGGAATTGGGCTAGGCATCGGCAGCTGTTGAAAAAATTGCAAATTTCCCTGGTTTCCATGGAGTAAGAGCCGTTGCTGTGCACGTGATTATGACATAAATGATCATTCAATTGTCGCTACAGGGAAAAGTATTGGTCGGAGAGCAACGCGGTTTGCACCATTCGATTTGTCGTCACAAAATACGTCGGATTAGCCTCTTACCAGCAGCACTGGAACAGTTTTTCCACTTTTGCATTTTTGCCTGGTCTTTTTGTTAATTGAAATCGGCTACACTGTACTCTGTACAATCGCGACTGGTCATTACTATATTCAACTTTTGACAATAAGTTATGTGCCCTTCGGTAGCCCAGAAGACCTGAAATCTTTGGGCTAAGCCCATTTAACTCACGCAGCAATTGCCTTACTTCTAAGTGCAAGACAATCTCAATGTCTTTATCTACGTGTAGAAAAACCACACCATTTGTACATGAAAAACACAAGGTACTTGATACAGTCTGCTGTAAAAAGTACAACTAAACACTGACCCACATTTATAAGGTGCCAAAAGATGCGGAATTGGGCCAGGCATCGGCAGCTGTGATAAAATTGCAAATATCCCTGGTTTCCATGGAGTAAGAGCCGTTGTTGTGCATGTGATTATGACATAAATGATCATTCAATTGTCGCTACAGCCAAAAGTATTGGTCGGAGAGCAACGCGGATTGCACCATTCGATTTTTCGTCACAAAATACGTCGGATTAGCCTCTTACCAGCAGCACTGGAACAGTTTTTCCACTTTTGCATTTTTGCCTGGTCTTTTTGTTAATTGAAATCGGCTACACTGTACTCTGTACAGTCGCGACTGGTCATTACTATATTCAACTTTTGACTATAAGTTATGTGCCCTTCGGTAGCCCAGAAGACGTCAAATCTTTGGGCCAAGCCCATTTAACTCACCCAGCAATTGTCTTACTTCTAAGTGCAAGACAATCTCAATGTCTTTATCTACGTGTAGAAAAACCACACCATTTGTACGTGAAAAACACAAGGTACTTGATACAGTCTGCTGTAAAAAGTACAACTGAACACTGACCCACTTCAGTAAGGTGCCAAAAGATGCGGAATTAAGCCAGGTATCGGCAGCTGTTGAAAAATTGCAAATTTCCCTGGTTTCCATGGAGTAAGAGCCGTTGCTGGGCACGTGATTATGACATAAATGATAATTCAATTGTCGCTACAGCCTAAAGTATTGGTCGGAGAGCAACGCGGTTTGCACCATTCGATTTCTCGTCACAAAATACGTCGGATTAGCCTCTTACCAGCAGCACTGGAACAGTTTTTCCACTTTTGCATTTTTGCCTGGTCTTTTTGTTAATTGAAAACGGCTACACTGTACTCTGTACAATCGCGACTGGTCATTACTATATTCAACTTTTGACTATAAGTTATGTGCCCTTCGGTAGCCCAGAAGACGTCAAATCTTTGGGCTAAGCCCATTTAACTCACCCAGCAATTGTCTTACTTCTAAGTGCAAGACAATCTCAATGTCTTTATCTACGTGTAGAAAAACCACACCATTTGTACGTGAAAAACACAAGGTACTTGATACAGTCTGCTGTAAAAAGTACAACTGAACACTGACTCACTTCAGTAAGGTGCCAAAAGATGCGGAATTGAGCCAGGCATCGGCAGCTGTTGAAAAATTTCAAATTTCCCTGGTTTCCATGGAGTAAGAGCCGTTGCTGGGCACGTGATTATGATATAAATGATCATTCAATTGTCACTACAGCCAAAAGTATTGGTCGGAGAGCAACGCGGTTTGCACCATTCGATTTCTCGTCACAAAATACGTCGGATTAGCCTCTTACCAGCAGCACTGGAACAGTTTTCTAACTTTTGCATTTTTGCCTGGTCTTTTTGTTAATTGAAATCGGCTACACTGTACTCTGTACAATCGCGACTGGTCATTACTATATTCAACTTTTGACTATAAGTTATGTGCCCTTCGGTAGCCCAGAAGACGTCAAATCTTTGGGCTAAGCCCATTTAACTCACCCAGCAATTGTCTTACTTCTAAGTCCAAGACAATCTCAATGTCTTTATCTACGTGTAGAAAAACCACACCATTTGTACGTGAAAAACACGAGGTACTTGATACAGTCTGCTGTAAAAAGTACAACTAAACACTGACCCACATTTATAAGGTGTCAAAAGATGCGGAATTGGGCCAGGCATCGGCAGCTGTTAAAAAATTGCAAATATCCCTGGTTTCCATGGAGTAAGAGCCGTTGATGTGCACGTGATTATGACATTAATGATCATTGAATTGTCGCTACAGCCAAACGTATTGGTCGGAGAGCAACGCGGATTGCACCATTCGATTTCTCGTCACAAAATACGTCGGATTAGCCTCTTACCAGCAGCACTGGAACAGTTTTTCCACTTTTGCATTTTTGCCTGGTCTTTTTGTTAATTGAAAACGGCTACACTGTACTCTGTACAATCGCGACTGGTCATTACTATATTCAACTTTTGACTATAAGTTATGTGCCCTTCGGTAGCCCAGAAGGCGTCAAATTTTTGGGCTAAGCCCATTTAACTCACCCAGCAATTGTCTTACTTCTAAGTTATTCAACTTTTGACTATAAGTTATGTGCCCTTCGGTAGCCCAGAAGACGTCAAATCTTTGGGCTAAGCCCATTTAACTCACCCAGCAATTGTCTTACTCCAAGACAATCTCAATGTCTTTATCTACGTGTAGAAAAACCACACCATTTGTACGTGAAAAACACAAGGTACTTGATACAGTCTGCTGTAAAAAGTACAACTAAACACTGACCCACATTTATAAGGTGCCAAAAGATGCGGAATTGGGCCAGGTATCGGCAGCTGTTGAAAAATTGCCAATTTCCCTGGTTTCCATGGAGTAAGAGCCGTTGCTGGGCACGTGATTATGACATAAATGATCATTGAATTGTCGCTACAGGCAAAAGTATTGGTCGGAGAGCAACGCGGTTTGCACCATTCAATTTCTCGTCACAAAATACGTCGGATTAGCCTCTTACCAGCAGCACTGGAACAGTTTTCGCACTTTTGCATTTTTGCCTGGTCTTTTTGTTAATTGAAATCGGCTACACTGTACTCTGTACAATCGCGACTGGTCATTACTATATTCAACTTTTGACTATAAGTTATGTGCCCTTCGGTAGCCCAGAAGACCTGAAATCTTTGGGCTAAGCCCATTTAACTCACCCAGCAATTGCCTTACTTCTAAGTGCAAGACAATCTCAATGTCTTTATCTACGTGTAGAAAAACCACACCATTTGTACGTGAGAAACACAAGGTTCTTGATACAGTCTGCTGTAAAAAGTACAACTGAACACTGACCCACTTCAGTAAGGTGCCAAAAGATGCGGAATTGAGCCAGGCATCGGCAGCTGTTGAAAAATTGCAAATTTCCCTGGTTTCCATGGAGTAAGAGCCGTTGCTGGGCACGTGATTATGACATAAATGATCATTCAATTGTCACTACAGCCAAAAGTATTGGTCGGAGAGCAACGCGGTTTGCACCATTCGATTTCTCGTCACAAAATACGTCGGATTAGCCTCTTACCAGCAGCACTGGAACAGTTTTCGCACTTTTGCCTGGTCTTTTTGTTAATTGAAATCGGCTACACTGTACTCTGTACAATCGCGACTGGTCATTACTATATTCAACTTTTGACTATAAGTTATGTGCCCTTCGGTAGCCCAGAAGACGTCAAATCTTTGGGCTAAGCCCATTTAACTCACCCAGCAATTGTCTTACTTCTAAGTGCAAGACAATCTCAATGTCTTTATCTACGTGTAGAAAAACCACACCATTTGTACGTGAGAAACACAAGGTACTTGATACAGTCTGCTGTAAAAAGTACAACTGAACACTGACCCACTTCAGTAAGGTGCCAAAAGATGCGGAATTGAGCCAGGCATCGGCAGCTGTTGAAAAATTGCAAATTTCCCTGGTTTCCATGGAGTAAGAGCCGTTGCTGGGCACGTGATTATGATATAAATGATCATTCAATTGTCACTCCAGCCAAACGTATTGGTCGGAGAGCAACGCGGTTTGCACCATTCGATTTCTCGTCACAAAATACGTCGGATTAGCCTCTTACCAGCAGCACTGGAACAGTTTTCGCACTTTTGCATTTTTGCCTGGTCTTTTTGTTAATTGAAATCGGCTACACTGTACTCTGTACAATCGCGACTGGTCATTACTATATTCAACTTTTGACTATAAGTTATGTGCCCTTCGGTAGCCCAGAAGACGTCAAATCTTTGGGCTAAGCCCATTTAACTCACCCAGCAATTGTCTTACTTCTAAGTTCAAGACAATCTCAATGTCTTTATCTACGTGTAGAAAAACCACACCATTTGTACGTGAAAAACACAAGGTACTTGATACAGTCTGCTGTAAAAAGTACAACTGAACACTGACCCACTTCAGTAAGGTGCCAAAAGATGCGGAATTGAGCCAGGCATCGGCAGCTGTTGAAAAATTGCAAATTTCCCTGGTTTCCATGGAGTAAGAGCCGTTGCTGGGCACGTGATTATGATATAAATGATCATTCAATTGTCACTACAGCCAAAAGTATTGGTCGGAGAGCAACGCGGTTTGCACCATTCGATTTCTCGTCACAAAATACGTCGGATTAGCCTCTTACCAGCAGCACTGGAACAGTTTTCGCACTTTTGCATTTTTGCCTGGTCTTTTTGTTAATTGAAATCGGCTACACTGTACTCTGTACAATCGCGACTGGTCATTACTATATTCAACTTTTGACTATAAGTTATGTGCCCTTCGGTAGCCCAGAAGACGTCAAATCTTTGGGCTAAGCCCATTTAACTCACCCAGCAATTGTCTTACTTCTAAGTTATTCAACTTTTGACTATAAGTTATGTGCCCTTCGGTAGCCCAGAAGACGTCAAATCTTTGGGCTAAGCCCATTTAACTCACCCAGCAATTGTCTTACTCCAAGACAATCTCACTGTCTTTATCTACGTGTAGAAAAAACCACACCATTTGTACGTGAAAAACACAAGGTACTTGATACAGTCTGCTGTAAAAAGTACAACTAATTACTGACCCACATTTATAAGGTGCCAAAAGATGTGGAATTGGGCCAGGTATCGGCAGCTGTTGAAAAATTGCCAATTTCCCTGGTTTCCATGGAGTAAGAGCCGTTGATGTGCACGTGATTATGACATAAATGATCATTCAATTGTTGCTACAGGCAAAAGTATTGGTCGGAGAGCAACGCGGTTTGCACCATTCGATTTCTCGTCACAAAATACGTCGGATTAGCCTCTTACCAGCAGCACTGGAACAGTTTTCGCACTTTTGCATTTTTGCCTGGTCTTTTTGTTAATTGAAATCGGCTACACTGTACTCTGTACAATCGCGACTGGTCATTACTATATTCAACTTTTGACTATAAGTTATGTGCCCTTCGGTAGCCCAGAAGACGTCAAATCTTTGGGCTAAGCCCATTTAACTCACCCATCAATTGCCTTACTTCTAAGTGCAAGGCAATCTCAATGTCTTTATCTACGTGTAGAAAAACCACACCATTTGTACGTGAGAAACACAAGGTTCTTGATACAGTCTGCTGTAAAAAGTACAACTGAACACTGACCCACTTCAGTAAGGTGCCAAAAGATGCGGAATTGAGCCAGGCATCGGCAGCTGTTGAAAAATTGCAAATTTCCCTGGTTTCCATGGAGTAAGAGCCGTTGCTGGGCACGTGATTATGACATCAATGATCATTCAATTTTCACTACAGCCAAAAGTATTAGTCGGAGAGCAAGGCGGTTTGCACCATTCGATTTCTCGTCACAAAATACGTCGGATTAGCCTCTTACCAGCAGCAGTTGAACAGTTTTTCCACTTTTGCATTTTTGCCTGGTCTTTTTGTTAATTGAAATCGGCTACACTGTACTCTGTACAAACGCGACTGGTCATTACTATATTCAACTTTTGACTATAAGTTATGTGCCCTTCGGTAGCCCAGAAGACCTGAAATCTTTGGGCCAAGCCATTTAACTCACCCAGCAATTGTCTTACTTCTAAGTCCAAGACAATCTCAATGTCTTTATCTACGTGTAGAAAAACCACACCATTTGTACGTGAAAAACACAAGGTACTTGATACAGTCTGCTGTAAAAAGTACAACTGACCACAGACCCACATGAATAAGGTGCCAAAAGATGCGGAATTGAGCCAGGCATCGGCAGCTGTTGAAAAATTGCAAATTTCCCTGGTTTCCATGGAGTAAGAGCCGTTGCTGTGCACGTGATTATGACATAAATGATCATTCAATTGTCGCTACAGCCAAAAGTATTGGTCGGAGAGCAACGCGGATTGCACCATTCGATTTGTCGTCACAAAATACGTCGGATTAGCCTCTTACCAGCACCACTGGAACAGTTTTTCCACTTTTGCATTTTTGCCTGGTCTTTTTGTTAATTGAAATCGGCTACACTGTACTCTGTACAATCGCGACTGGTCATTACTATATTCAACTTTTGACTATAAGTTATGTGCCCTTCGGTAGCCCAGAAGACGTCAAATCTTTGGGCCAAGCCCATTTAACTCACCCAGCAATTGTCTTACTTCTAAGTGCAAGACAATCTCAATGTCTTTATCTACGTGTAGAAAAACCACACCATTTGTACGTGAAAAACACAAGGTACTTGATACAGTCTGCTGTAAAAAGTACAACTAAACACTGACCCACATTTATAAGATGCCAAAAGATGCGGAATTGAGCCAGGCATCGGCAGCTGTTATAAAATTGCAAATATCCCTGGTTTCCATGGAGTAAGAGCCGTTGCTGTGCACGTGATTATGACATAAATGATCATTCAATCGTCGCTACAGCCAAACGTATTGGTCGGAGAGCAACGCGGATTGCACCATTCGATTTGTCGTCACAAAATACGTCGGATTAGCCTCTTACCAGCAGCACTGGAACAGTTTTTCCACTTTTGCATTTTTGCCTGGTCTTTTTGTTAATTGAAATCGGCTACACTGTACTCTGTACAGTCGCGACTGGTCATTACTATATTCAACTTTTGACTATAAGTTATGTGCCCTTCGGTAGCCCAGGAGACGTCAAATCTTTGGGCCAAGCCCATTTAACTCACCCAGCCATTGTCTTACTTCTAAGTGCAAGACAATCTCAATGTCTTTATCTACGTGTAGAAAAACCACACCATTTGTACGTGAAAAACACAAGGTACTTGATACAGTCTGCTGTAAAAAGCACAACTGACCACAGACCCACATTTATAAGGTGCCAAATGATGCGGAATTGGGCTAGGCATCGGCAGCTGTTGAAAAAATTGCAAATTTCCCTGGTTTCCATGGAGTAAGAGCCGTTGCTGTGCACGTGATTATGACATAAATGATCATTCAATTGTCACTACAGCCAAAAGTATTGGTCGGAGAGCAACGCGGTTTGCACCATTCGATTTGTCGTCACAAAATACGTCGGATTAACATCTTACCAGCAGCACTGGAACAATTTTTCCAATTTTGCGTTTTTGCCTGGTCTTTTTGTTAATTGAAATCGGCTACACTGTACTCTGTACAATCGCGACTGGTCATTACTATATTCAACTTTTGACTATAAGTTATGTGCCCTTCGGTAGCCCAGAAGACGTCAAATCTTTGGGCCAAGCCCATTTAACTCACCCAGCAATTGCCTTACTTCTAAGTGCAAGACAATCTCAATGTCTTTATCTACGTGTAGAAAAACCACACCATTTGTACGTGAAAAACACAAGGTACTTGATACAGTCTGCTGTAAAAAGTACAACTGAACACTGACTCACTTCAGTAAGGTGCCAAAAGATGCGGAATTGAGCCAGGCATCGGCAGCTGTTGAAAAATTGCAAATTTCCCTGGTTTCCATGGAGTAAGAGCCGTTGCTGGGCACGTGATTATGACATCAATGATCATTCAATTTTCACTACAGCCAAAAGTATTAGTCGGAGAGCAAGGCGGGTTTTGCACCATTCGATTTCTCGTCACAAAATACGTCGGATTAGCCTCTTACCAGCAGCACTTGAACAGTTTTTCCACTTTTGCATTTTTGCCTGGTCTTTTTGTTATTTGAAATCGGCTACACTGTACTCTGTACAAACGCGACTGGTCATTACTATATTCAACTTTTGACTATAAGTTATGTGCCCTTCGGTAGCCCAGAAGACCTGAAATCTTTGGGCCAAGCCCATTTAACTCACCCAGCAATTGTCTTACTTCTAAGTCCAAGACAATCTCAATGTCTTTATCTACGTGTAGAAAAACCACACCATTTGTACGTGAAAAACACAAGGTACTTGGTACAGTCTGCTGTAAAAAGTACAACTGACCACAGACCCACATGAATAAGGTGCCAAAAGATGCGGAATTGAGCCAGGCATCGGCAGCTGTTGAAAAAATTGCAAATTTCCCTGGTTTCCATGGAGTAAGAGCCGTTGCTGTGCACGTGATTATGACATAAATGATCATTCAATTGTCGCTACAGCCAAAAGTATTGGTCGGAGAGCAACGCGGATTGCACCATTCGATTTGTCGTCACAAAATACGTCGGATTAGCCTCTTACCAGCAGCACTGGAACAGTTTTTCCACTTTTGCATTTTTGCCTGGTCTTTTTGTTAATTGAAATCGGCTACACTGTACTCTGTACAATCGCGACTGGTCATTACTATATTCAACTTTTGACTATAAGTTATGTGCCCTTCGGTAGCCCAGAAGACGTCAAATCTTTGGGCCAAGCCCATTTAAACTCACCCCAGCAATTGCCTTACTTCTAAGTGCAAGACAATCTCAATGTCTTTATCTACGTGTAGAAAAACCACACCATTTCTACGTGAAAAACACAAGGTACTTGATACAGTCTGCTGTAAAAAGTACAACTAAACACTGACCCACATTTATAAGATGCCAAAAGATGCGGAATTGAGCCAGGCATCGGCAGCTGTTAAAAAATTGCAAATATTCCTGGTTTCCATGGAGTAAGAGCCGTTGCTGGGCACGTGATTATGACATAAATGATCATTCAATTGTTGCTACAGCCAAAAGTATGGTCGGAGAGCAACGCGGATTGCAACCATTCGATTTTTCGTTACAAAATAGTCGGATTAGCCTCTTACCAGCAGCACTGGAACAGTTTTCGCACTTTTGCATTTTTGCCTGGTCTTTTTGTTAATTGAAATCGGCTTACACTGTACTCTGTACAATCGCGGCTGGTCATTACTATATTCAACTTTTGACTATAAGTTATGTGCCCTTCGGTAGCCCAGAAGACGTCAAATCTTTCGGCTAAGCCCATTTAACTCACCCAGCAATTGTCTTACTTCTAAGTGCAAGACAATCTCAATGTCTTTATCTACGTGTAGAAAAACCACACCATTTGTACGTGAAAAACACAAGGTACTTGATACAGTCTGCTGTAAAAAGTACAACTGAACACTGACTCACTTCAGTATAGTGCCAAAAGATGCGGAATTGAGCCAGGCATCGGCAGCTGTTGAAAAATTTCAAATTTTCCCTGGTTTCCATGGAGTAAGAGCCGTTACTGGGCACGTGATTATGATATAAAATGATCATTCAATTGTCACTACAGCCAAAAGTATTGGTCGGAGAGCAACGCGGTTTGCACCATTCGATTTCTCGTCACAAAATACGTCGGATTAGACTCTTACCAGCAGCACTGGAACAGTTTTCGCACTTTTGCATTTTTGCCTGGTCTTTTTGTTAATTGAAATCGGCTACACTGTACTCTGTACAATCGCGACTGGTCATTACTATATTCAACTTTTGACTATAAGTTATGTGCCCTTCGGTAGCCCAGAAGACGTCAAATCTTTGGGCTAAGCCCATTTAACTCACCCAGCAATTGTCTTACTTCTAAGTCCAAGACAATCTCAATGTCTTTATCTACGTGTAGAAAAACCACACCATTTGTACGTGAAAAACACAAGGTACTTGATACAGTCTGCTGTAAAAAGTACAACTGAACACTGACCAACTTCATTAAGGTGCCAAAAGATGTGGAATTGAGCCAGGCATCGGCAGCTGTTGAAAAATTGCAAATTTCCCTGGTTTCCATGGAGTAAGAGCCGTTGCTGTGCACGTGATTATGACATTAATGATCATTGAATTGTCGCTACAGCCAAACGTATTGGTCGGAGAGCAACGCGGATTGCACCATTGATTTCTCGTCACAAATACGTCGGATTAGCCTCTTACCAGCAGCACTGGAACAGTTTTTCCACTTTTGCATTTTTGCCTGGTCTTTTTGTTAATTGAAATCGGCTACACTGTACTCTGTACAATCGCGACTGGTCATTACTATATTCAACTTTTGACTATAAGTTATGTGCCCTTCGGTAGCCCAGAAGACCTGAAATCTTTGGGCTAAGCCCATTTAACTCACCCAGCAATTGCCTTACTTCTAAGTGCAAGACAATCTCAATGTCTTTATCTACGTGTAGAAAAAACCACACCATTTGTACATGAAAAACACAAGGTACTTGATACAGTCTGCTGTAAAAAGTACAACTGAACACTGACTCACTTCAGTAAGGTGCCAAAAGATGCGGAATTGAGGCCAGGCATCGGCAGCTGTTGAAAAATTGCAAATTTTCCCTGGTTTCCATGGAGTAAGAGCCGTTGCCGGGCACGTGGGTTATGATATAAATGATCATTCAATTGTCGCTACAGCCAAACGTATTGGTCGGAGAGCAACGCGGATTGCACCATTCGATTTCTCGTCACAAAATACGTCGGATTAGCCTCTTACCAGCAGCACTGGAACAGTTTTTCCACTTTTTGCATTTTTGCCTGGTCTTTTTGTTAATTGAAATCGGCTACACTGTACTCTGTACAATCGCGACTGGTCATTACTATATTCAACTTTTGACTATAAGTTATGTGCCCTTCGGTAGCCCAGAAGACCTGAAATCTTTGGGCTAAGCCCATTTAACTCACCCAGCAATTGTCTTACTTCTAAGTTATTCAACTTTTGACTATAAGTTATGTGCCCTTCGGTAGCCCAGAAGACGTCAAATCTTTGGGCTAAGCCCATTTAACTCACCCAGCAATTGTCTTACTCCAAGACAATCTCAATGTCTTTATCTACGTGTAGAAAAACCACACCATTTGTACGTGAAAAACACAAGGTACTTGATACAGTCTGCTGTAAAAAGTACAACTAATCACTGACCCACATTTATAAGGTGCCAAAAGATGCGGAATTGGGCCAGGTATCGGCAGCTGTTGAAAAATTGCCAATTTCCCTGGTTTCCATGGAGTAAGAGCCGTTGATGTGCACGTGATTATGACATAAATGATCATTCAATTGTTGCTACAGGCAAAAGTATTGGTCGGAGAGCAACGCGGTTTGCACCATTCGATTTCTCGTCACAAAATACGTCGGATTAGCCTCTTACCAGCAGCACTGGAACAGTTTTCGCACTTTTGCATTTTTGCCTGGTCTTTTTGTTAATTGAAATCGGCTACACTGTACTCTGTACAATCGCGACTGGTCATTACTATATTCAACTTTTGACTATAAGTTATGTGCCCTTCGGTAGCCCAGAAGACGTCAAATCTTTGGGCTAAGCCCATTTAACTCACCCAGCAATTGCCTTACTTCTAAGTGCAAGGCAATCTCAATGTCTTTATCTACGTGTAGAAAAACCACACCATTTGTACGTGAGAAACACAAGGTACTTGATACGTCTGCTGTAAAAAGTACAACTGAACACTGACCCACTTCAGTAAGGTGCCCAAAAGATGCGGAATTGAGCCAGGCATCGGCAGCTGTTGAAAAATTGCAAATTTCCCTGGTTTCCATGGAGTAAGAGCCGTTGCTGGGCACGTGATTATGACATAAATGATTATTCAATTGTCGCTACAGCCAAAAGTATTGGTCGGAGAGCAACGCGGTTTGCACCATTCGATTTCTCGTCACAAAATACGTCGGATTAGCCTATTACCAGCAGCACTGGAACAGTTTTTCCACTTTTGCATTTTTGCCTGGTCTTTTTGTTAATTGAAATCGGCTACACTGTACTCTGTACAATCGCGACTGGTCATTACTATATTCAACTTTTGACTATAAGTTATGTGCCCTTCGGTAGCCCAGAAGACCTGAAATCTTTGGGCCAAGCCCATTTAACTCACCCAGCAATTGCCTTACTTCTAAGTGCAAGACAATTTCAATGTCTTTATCTACGTATAGAAAAACCACACCATTTGTACATGAAAAACACAAGGTACTTGATACAGTCTGCTGTAAAAAGTACAACTGAACACTGACTCACTTCAGTAAGGTGCCAAAAGATGCGGAATTGGGCCAGGTATCGGCAGCTGTTAAAAAATTGCAAATATCCCTGGTTTCCATGGAGTAAGAGCCGTTGCTGGGCACGTGATTATGACATCAATATTCATTGATTTGTCGCTACAGCCAAAAGTATTGGTCGGAGAGCAACGCGGTTTGCACCATTCGATTTCTCGTCACAAAATACGTCGGATTAGCCTCTTACCAGCAGCACTGGAACAGTTTTTCCACTTTTGCATTTTTGCCTGGTCTTTTTGTTAATTGAAATCGGCTACACTGTACTCTGTACAATCGCGACTGGTCATTACTATATTCAACTTTTGACTATGTGCACGTGATTATGACATAAATGATCATTCAATTGTTGCTACAGGCAAAAGTATTGGTCGGAGAGCAACGCGGTTTGCACCATTCGATTTCTCGTCACAAAATACGTCGGATTAGCCTCTTACCAGCAGCACTGGAACAGTTTTCGCACTTTTGCATTTTTGCCTGGTCTTTTTGTTAATTGAAATCGGCTACACTGTACTCTGTACAATCGCGACTGGTCATTACTATATTCAACTTTTGACTATAAGTTATGTGCCCTTCGGTAGCCCAGAAGACGTCAAATCTTTGGGCTAAGCCCATTTAACTCACCCAGCAATTGCCTTACTTCTAAGTGCAAGACAATCTCAATGTCTTTATCTACGTGTAGAAAAACCACACCATTTGTACGTGAGAAACACAAGGTTCTTGATACAGTCTGCTGTAGAAAGTACAACTGAACACTGACCCACTTCAGTAAGGTGCCAAAAGATGCGGAATTGAGCCAGGCATCGGCAGCTGTTGAAAAATTGCAAATTTCCCTGGTTTCCATGGAGTAAGAGCCGTTGCTGGGCACGTGATTATGACATAAATGATCATTCAATTGTCACTACAGCCAAAAGTATTGGTCGGAGAGCAACGCGGTTTGCACCATTCGATTTCTCGTCACAAAATACGTCGGATTAGCCTCTTACCAGCAGCACTGGAACAGTTTTCGCACTTTTGCATTTTTGCCTGGTCTTTTTGTTAATTGAAATCGGCTACACTGTACTCTGTACAATCGCGACTGGTCATTACTATATTCAACTTTTGACTATAAGTTATGTGCCCTTCGGTAGCCCAGAAGACCTGAAATCTTTGGGCCAAGCCCATTTAACTCACCCAGCAATTGTCTTACTTCTAAGTCCAAGACAATCTCAATGTCTTTATCTACGTGTAGAAAAACCACACCATTTGTACGTGAGAAACACAAGGTACTTGATACAGTCTGCTGTAAAAAGTACAACTAAACACTGACCAACTTCATTAAGGTGCCAAAAGATGCGGAATTGAGCCAGGCATCGGCAGCTGTTGAAAAATTGCAAATTTCCCTGGTTTCCATGGAGTAAGAGCCGTTGCTGGGCACGTGATTATGACATAAATGATCATTCAATTGTCGCTACAGCCAAAAGTATTGGTCGGAGAGCAACGCGGTTTGCACCATTCGATTTCTCGTCACAAAATACGTCGGATTAGCCTCTTATCAGCAGCACTGGAACAGTTTTTCCACTTTTTGCATTTTTGCCTGGTCTTTTTGTTAATTGAAATCGGCTACACTGTACTCTGTACAATCGCGACTGGTCATTACTATATTCAACTTTTGACTATAAGTTATGTGCCCTTCGGTAGCCCAGAAGACCTGAAATCTTTGGGCCAAGCCCATTTAACTCACCCCAGCAATTGCCTTACTTCTAAGTGCAAGACAATCTCAATGTCTTTATCTACGTGTAGAAAAACCACACCATTTGTACATGAAAACACAAGGTACTTGATACAGTCTGCTGTAAAAAGTACAAACTGAACACTGACTCACTTCAGTAAGGTGCCAAAAGATGCGGAATTGAGCCAGGCATCGGCAGCTGTTGAAAAATTGCAAATTTCCCTGGTTTCCATGGAGTAAGAGCCGTTGCCGGGCACGTGATTATGATATAAATGATTATTCAATTGTCGCTACAGCCAAACGTATTGGTCGGAGAGCAACGCGGATTGCACCATTCGATTTCTCGTCACAAAATACGTCGGATTAGCCTCTTACCAGCAGCACTGGAACAGTTTTTCCACTTTTGCATTTTTGTCTGGTCTTTTTTGTTAATTGAAATCGGCTACACTGTACTCTGTACAATCGCGACTGGTCATTACTATATTCAACTTTTGACTATAAGTTATGTGCCCTTCGTAGCCCAGAAGACCTGAAATCTTTGGGCCAAGCCCATTTAACTCACCCAGCAATTGTCTTACTTCTAAGTCCAAGACAATCTCAATGTCTTTATCTACGTGTAGAAAAACCACACCATTTGTACGTGAGAAACACAAGGTACTTGATACAGTCTGCTGTAAAAAGTACAACTGAACACTGACCAACTTCATTAAGGTGCCAAAAGATGCGGAATTGAGCCAGGCATCGGCAGCTGTTGAAAAATTGCAAATTTCCCTGGTTTCCATGGAGTAAGAGCCGTTGCTGGGCACGTGATTATGACATAAATGATTATTCAATTGTCGCTACAGCCAAAAGTATTGGTCGGAGAGCAATGCGGTTTGCACCATTCGATTTCTCGTCACAAAATACGTCGGATTAGCCTATTACCAGCAGCACTGGAACAGTTTTTCCACTTTTGCATTTTTGCCTGGTCTTTTTGTTAATTGAAATCGGCTACACTGTACTCTGTACAATCGCGACTGGTCATTACTATATTCAACTTTTGACTATAAGTTATGTGCCCTTCGGTAGCCCAGAAGACCTGAAATCTTTGGGCCAAGCCCATTTAACTCACCCAGCAATTGCCTTACTTCTAAGTGCAAGACCAATTTCAATGTCTTTATCTACGTATAGAAAAACCACACCATTTGTACATGAAAAACACAAGGTACTTGATACAGTCTGCTGTAAAAAGTACAACTGAACACTGACTCACTTCAGTAAGGTGCCAAAAGATGCGGAATTGAGCCAGGCATCGGCAGCTGTTGAAAAATTGCAAATTTCCCTGGTTTCCATGGAGTAAGAGCCGTTGCCGGGCACGTGAGTATAAGATAAAATGATCATTCAATTGTCGCTACAGCCAAACGTATTGGTCGGAGAGCAACGCGGATTGCACCATTCGATTTCTCGTCACAAAATACGTCGGATTAGCCTCTTACCAGCAGCACTGGAACAGTTTTTCCACTTTTGCATTTTTGCCTGGTCTTTTTGTTAATTGAAATCGGCTACACTGTACTCTGTACAATCGCGACTGGTCATTACTATATTCAACTTTTGACTATAAGTTATGTGCCCTTCGGTAGCCCAGAAGACCTGAAATCTTTGGGCTAAGCCCATTTAACTCACCCAGCAATTGTCTTACTTCTAAGTCCAAGACAATCTCAATGTCTTTATCTACGTGTAGAAAAACCACACCATTTGTACGTGAAAAACACAAGGTACTTGATACAGTCTGCTGTAAAAATTATAACTAAACACTGACCCAAATTTATAAGGTGCCAAAAGATGCGGAATTGGGCCAGGTATCGGCAGCTGTTAAAAAATTGCAAATATCCCTGGTTTCCATGGAGTAAGAGCCGTTGCTGGGCACGTGATTATGACATCAATATTCATTGATTTGTCGCTACAGCCAAAAGTATTGGTCGGAGAGCAAGGCGGTTTGCACCATTCGATTTCTCGTCACAAAATACGTCGGATTAGCCTCTTACAAGCAGCACTGGAACAGTTTTTCCACTTTTGCATTTTTGCCTGGTCTTTTTGTTAATTGAAATCGGCTACACTGTACTCTGTACAATCGCGACTGGTCATTACTATATTCAACTTTTGACTATGTGCACGTGATTATGACATAAATGATCATTCAATTGTTGCTACAGGCAAAAGTATTGGTCGGAGAGCAACGCGGTTTGCACCATTCGATTTCTCGTCACAAAATACGTCGGATTAGCCTCTTACCAGCAGCACTGGAACAGTTTTCGCACTTTTGCATTTTTGCCTGGTCTTTTTGTTAATTGAAATCGGCTACACTGTACTCTGTACAATCGCGACTGGTCATTACTATATTCAACTTTTGACTATAAGTTATGTGCCCTTCGGTAGCCCAGAAGACGTCAAATCTTTGGGCTAAGCCCATTTAACTCACCCAGCAATTGCCTTACTTCTAAGTGCAAGACAATCTCAATGTCTTTATCTACGTGTAGAAAAACCCACACCATTTGTACGTGAGAAACACAAGGTTCTTGATACAGTCTGCTGTAGAAAGTACAACTGAACACTGACCCACTTCAGTAAGGTGCCAAAAGATGCGGAATTGAGCCAGGCATCGGCAGCTGTTGAAAAATTGCAAATTTCCCTGGTTTCCATGGAGTAAGAGCCGTTGCTGGGCACGTGATTATGACATAAATGATCATTCAATTGTCACTACAGCCAAAAGTATTGGTCGGAGAGCAACGCGGTTTGCACCATTCGATTTCCCGTCACAAAATACGTCGGATTTAGCCTCTTACCAGCAGCACTGGAACAGTTTTCGCACTTTTGCATTTTTGCCTGGTCTTTTTGTTAATTGAAATCGGCTACACTGTACTCTGTACAATCGCGACTGGTCATTACTATATTCAACTTTTGACTATAAGTTATGTGCCCTTCGGTAGCCCAGAAGACCTGAAATCTTTGGGCCAAGCCCATTTAACTCACCCAGCAATTGTCTTACTTCTAAGTCCAAGACAATCTCAATGTCTTTATCTACGTGTAGAAAAACCACACCATTTGTACGTGAGAAACACAAGGTACTTGATACAGTCTGCTGTAAAAAGTACAACTAAACACTGACCAACTTCATTAAGGGTGCCAAAAGATGCGGAATTGAGCCAGGCATCGGCAGCTGTTGAAAAATTGCAAATTTCCCTGGTTTCCATGGAGTAAGAGCCGTTGCTGGGCACGTGATTATGACATAAATGATCATTCAATTGTCGCTACAGCCAAAAGTGTTGGTCGGAGAGCAACGCGGTTTGCACCATTCGATTTCTCGTCACAAAATACGTCGGATTAGCCTCTTATCAGCAGCACTGGAACAGTTTTTCCACTTTTGCATTTTTGCCTGGTCTTTTTGTTAATTGAAATCGGCTACACTGTACTCTGTACAATCGCGACTGGTCATTACTATATTCAACTTTTGACTATAAGTTATGTGCCCTTCGGTAGCCCAGAAGACCTGAAATCTTTGGGCCAAGCCCATTTAACTCACCCAGCAATTGCCTTACTTCTAAGTGCAAGACAATCTCAATGTCTTTATCTACGTGTAGAAAAACCACACCATTTGTACATGAAAAACACAAGGTACTTGATACAGTCTGCTGTAAAAAGTACAACTGAACACTGACTCACTTCAGTAAGGTGCCAAAAGATGCGGAATTGAGCCAGGCATCGGCAGCTGTTGAAAAATTGCAAATTTCCCTGGTTTCCATGGAGTAAGAGCCGTTGCCGGGCACGTGATTATGATATAAATGATCATTCAATTGTCGCTACAGCCAAACGTATTGGTCGGAGAGCAACGCGGATTGCACCATTCGATTTCTCGTCACAAAATACGTCGGATTAGCCTCTTACCAGCAGCACTGGAACAGTTTTTCCACTTTTGCATTTTTGCCTGGTCTTTTTGTTAATTGAAATCGGCTACACTGTACTCTGTACAATCGCGACTGGTCATTACTATATTCAACTTTTGACTATAAGTTATGTGCCCTTCGGTAGCCCAGAAGACCTGAAATCTTTGGGCTAAGCCCATTTAACTCACCCAGCAATTGTCTTACTTCTAAGTCCAAGAAAATCTCAATGTCTTTATCTACGTGTAGAAAAACCACACCATTTGTACGTGAAAAACACAATGTACTTGATACAGTCTGCTGTAAAAAGTATAACTAAACACTGACCCACATTTATAAGGTGCCAAAAGATGCGGAATTGGGCCAGGCATCGGCAGCTGTTAAAAAATTGCAAATATCCCTGGTTTCCATGGAGTAAGAGCCGTTGCTGGGCACGTGATTATGACATCAATATTCATTGATTTGTCGCTACAGCCAAAAGTATTGGTCGGAGAGCAAGGCGGTTTGCACCATTCGATTTCTCGTCACAAAATACGTCGGATTAGCCTCTTACCAGCAGCACTGGAACAGTTTTTCCACTTTTGCATTTTTGCCTGGTCTTTTTGTTAATTGAAATCGGCTACACTGTACTCTGTACAATCGCGACTGGTCATTACCATATTCAACTTTTGACTATAAGTTATGTGCCCTTCGGTAGCCCAGAAGACGTCAAATCTTTGGGCTAAGCCCATTTAACTCACCCAGCAATTGTCTTACTCCAAGACAATCTCAATGTCTTTATCTACGTGTAGAAAAACCACACCATTTGTACGTGAAAAACACAAGGTACTTGATACAGTCTGTTGTAAAAAGTACAACTAATTACTGACCCACATTTATAAGGTGCCAAAAGATGCGGAATTGGGCCAGGTATCGGCAGCTGTTGAAAAATTGCCAATTTCCCTGGTTTCCATGGAGTAAGAGCCGTTGATGTGCACGTGATTATGACATGAATGATCATTCAATTGTCGCTACAGGCAAAAGTATTGGTCGGAGAGCAACGCGGTTTGCACCATTCGATTTCTCGTCACAAAATACGTCGGATTAGCCTCTTACCAGCAGCACTGGAACAGTTTTTCGCACTTTTGCATTTTTGCCTGGTCTTTTTGTTAATTGAAATCGGCTACACTGTACTCTGTACAATCGCGACTGGTCATTACTATATTCAACTTTTGACTATAAGTTATGTGCCCTTCGGTAGCCCAGAAGACGTGAAATCTTTGGGCTAGGCCCATTTAACTCACCCAGCAATTGCCTTACTTCTAAGTGCAAGACAATCTCAATGTCTTTATCTACGTGTAGAAAAACCACACCATTTGTACGTGAGAAACACAAGGTTCTTGATACAGTCTGCTGTAAAAAGTACAACTGAACACTGACCCACTTCAGTAAGGTGCCAAAAGATGCGGAATTGAGCCAGGCATCGGCAGCTGTTGAAAAATTGCAAATTTCCCTGGTTTCCATGGAGTAAGAGCCGTAGCTGGGCACGTGATTATGACATAAATGATCATTCAATTGTCGCTACAGCCAAACGTATTGGTCGGAGAGCAACGCGGATTGCACCATTCGATTTCTCGTCACAAAATACGTCGGATTAGCCTCTTAGCAGCAGCACTGGAACAGTTTTTCCACTTTTGCATTTTTGCCTGGTCTTTTTGTTAATTGAAATCGGCTACACTGTACTCTGCACAATCGCGACTGGTTATTACTATATTCAACTTTTGACTATAAGTTATGTGCCCTTCGGTAGCCCAGAAGACCTGAAATCTTTGGGCTAAGCCCATTTAACTCACCCAGCAATTGTCTTACTTCTAAGTCCAAGACAATCTCAATGTCTTTATCTACGTGTAGAAAAACCACACCATTTGTACGTGAAAAACAAAAGGTACTTGATACAGTCTGCTGTAAAAAGTATAACTAAACACTGGCCCACATTTATAAGGTGCCAAAAGATGCGGAATTGGACCAGGCATCGGCAGCTGTTAAAAAATTGCAAATATCCCTGGTTTCCATGGAGTAAGAGCCGTTGCTGGGCACGTGATTATGACATCAATATTCATTGATTTGTCGCTACAGCCAAAAGTATTGGTCGGAGAGCAACGCGGTTTGCACCATTCGATTTCTCGTCACAAAATACGTCGGATTAGACTCTTATCAGCAGCACTGGAACAGTTTTTCCACTTTTGCATTTTTGCCTGGTCTTTTTGTTAATTGAAATCGGCTACACTGTACTCTGTACAATCGCGACTGGTCATTACTATATTCAACTTTTGACTATAAGTTATGTGCCCTTTGGTAGCCCAGAAGACGTCAAATCTTTGGGCTAAGCCCATTTAACTCACCCAGCAATTGTCTTACTTCTAAGTGCAAGACAATCTCAATGTCTTTATCTACGTGTAGAAAAAACCACACCATTTGTACGTGAAAAACTTGATACAGTCTGCTGTAAAAAAGTACAACTGAACACTGACCCACTTCAGTAAGGTGCAAAAGATGCGGAATTGAGCCAGGCATCGGCAGCTGTTGAAAAATTGCCAATTTCCCTGGTTTTCCATGGAGTAAGAGCCGTTGCTGGGCACGTGATTTTGACATAAATGATCATTCAATTGTCGCTACAGCCAAACGTATTGGTCGGAGAGGCAACGCGGAATTGCACCATTCGATTTCTCGTCACAAAATACGTCGGATTAGCCTCTTAGCAGCAGCACTGGAACAGTTTTTCAACTTTTGCATTTTTTGCCTGGTCTTTTTTGTTAATTGAAATCGGCTACACTGTACTCTGCACAATCGCGACTGGTTCATTACTATATTCAACTTTTGACTATAAGTTATGTGCCCTTCGGTAGCCCAGAAGACCTGAAATCTTTGGGCTAAGCCCATTTAACTCACCCAGCAATTGTCTTACTTCTAAGTCCAAGACAATCTCAATGTCTTTATCTACGTGTAGAAAAACCACACCATTTGTACGTGAAAAACAAAAGGTACTTGATACAGTCTGCTGTAAAAAGTATAACTAAACACTGGCCCACATTTATAAGGTGCAAAAGATGCGGAATTGGGCCAGGCATCGGCAGCTGTTAAAAAATTGCAAATATCCCTGGTTTCCATGGAGTAAGAGCCGTTGTGGGCACGTGATTATGACATCAATATTCATTGATTTGTCGCTACAGCCAAAAGTATTGGTCGGAGAGCAACGCGGTTTGCACCATTCGATTTCTCGTCACAAAATACGTCGGATTAGACTCTTATCAGCAGCACTGGAACAGTTTTTTCCACTTTTGCATTTTTGCCTGTTCTTTTTGTTAATTGAAATCGGCTACACTGTACTCTGTACAATCGCGACTGGTCATTACTATATTCAACTTTTGACTATAAGTTATGTGCCTTCGGTAGCCCAGAAGACGTCAAATCTTTGGCTAAGCCCATTTAACTCACCCAGCAATTGTCTTACTTCTAAGTGCAAGACAATCTCAATGTCTTTATCTACGTGTAGAAAAACCACACATTTTGTACGTGAAAAACACAAGGTACTTGATACAGTCTGCTGTAAAAAGTACAACTGACACTGACCCACTTCAGTAAGGTGCCAAAAGATGCGGAATTGAGCCAGGCATCGCAGCTGTTGAAAAATTGCAATTTCCCTGGTTTCCATGGAGTAGAGCCGTTGCTGCTGCACGGGATTATGACATAAATGATCATTCAATTGTCCACTACAGCCAAAAGTATTGGTCGGAGAGCAACGCGGTTTGCCCATTCAAATTGTCGTCACAAAATACGTCGGATTAGCCTCTTACCAGCAGCACTGGAACAATTTTTCCAATTTTGCATTTTTGCCTGGTCTTTTTGTTAATTGAAATCGGCTACACTGTACTCTGTACAATTCGCGACTGGTCATTACTATATTCAACTTTTGACTATAAGTTATGTGCCCTTCGGTAGCCCAGAAGACGTCAAATCTTTGGGCTAAGCCCATTTAACTCACCCAGCAATTGTCTTACTTCTAAGTTATTCAACTTTTGACTATAAGTTAGTGTGCCCTTCGGTAGCCAGAAGACGTCAAATCTTTGGGCTAAGCCCATTTAACTCACCCAGCAATTGTCTTACTCCAAGACAATCTCAATGTCTTTATCTACGTGTAGAAAAACCACACCATTTGTACGTGAAAAACACAAGGTACTTGATACAGTCCTGCTGTAAAAAGTACAACTAATTACTGACCCACATTTTATAAGGTGCCAAAAGATGCGGAATTGGGCCAGGTATCGGCAGCTGTTGAAAAATTTGCCAATTTCCCTGGTTTCCATGGAGTAAGAGCCGTTGATGTGCACGTGATTATGACATGAATGATCATTCAATTGTCCGCTACAGGCAAAAGTATTGGTCGGAGAGCAACGCGGTTTGCACCATTCGATTCTCGTCACAAAATACGTCGGATTAGCCTCTTACCAGCAGCACTGGAACAGTTTTCGCACTTTTGCATTTTTGCCTGGTCTTTTTGTTAATTGAAATCGGCTACACTGTACTCTGTACAATCGCGACTGGTCATTACTATATTCAACTTTTGACTATAAGTTATGTGCCCTTCGGGTAGCCCAGAAGACGTCAAATCTTTGGGCTAAGCCCATTTAACTCACCCAGCAATTGTCTTACTTCTAAGTGCAAGACAATCTCAATGTCTTTATCTACGTGTAGAAAAACCACACCATTTGTACGTGAAAAACACAAGGTACTTGATACAGTCTGCTGTAAAAAGTACAACTGAACACTGACCCACTTCAGTAAGGTGCCAAAAGATGCGGAATTGAGCCAGGCATCTGCAGCTGTTGAAAAATTGCCAATTTCCCTGGTTTCCATGGAGTAAGAGCCGTTGCTGTGCACGGGATTATGACATAAATGATCATTCAATTGTCACTACAGCCAAAAGTATTGGTCGGAGAGCAACGCGGTTTGCACCATTCAAATTGTCGTCACAAAATACGTCGGATTAGCCTCTTACCAGCAGCACTGGAACAATTTTTCCAATTTTTGCATTTTTTGCCTGGTCTTTTTGTTAATTGAAATCGGCTACACTGTACTCTGTACAATCGCGACTGGTCATTACTATATTCAACTTTTGACTATAAGTTATGTGCCCTTCGGTAGCCCAGAAGACGTCAAATCTTTGGGCTAAGCCCATTTAACTCACCCAGCAATTGTCTTACTTCTAAGTCTAAGACAATCTCAATGTCTTTATCTACGTGTAAAAAAACCACGCCATTTGTACGTGAAAAACACAAGGTACTTGATACAGTCTGCTGTAAAAAGTACAACTAAACACTGACCCACATTTATAAGGTGCCAAAAAGATGCGGAATTGGGCCAGGCATCGGCAGATGTTAAAAAATTGCAAATATCCCTGGTTTCCATGGAGTAAGAGCCGTTGCTGGGCACGTGATTATGACATCAATATTCATTGATTTTGTCGCTACAGCCAAAAGTATTGGTCGGAGAGCAAGGCGGTTTGCACCATTCGATTTCTCGTCACCAAAATACGTCGGATTAGCCTCTTACCAGCAGCACTGGAACAGTTTTTCCACTTTTGCATTTTTACCTGGTCTTTTTGTTAATTGAAATCGGCTACACTGTACTCTGTACAATCGCGACTGGTCATTACTATATTCAACTTTTGACTATAAGTTATGTGCCCTTCGGTAGCCAGAAGACGTCAAATCTTTGGGCTAAGCCCATTTAACTCACCCAGCAATTGTCTTACTTCTAAGTCCAAGACAATCTCAATGTCTTTATCTACGTGTAGAAAAACCACACCATTTGTACGTGAAAAACACAAGGTACTTGATACAGTCTGGCTGTGAAAAGTACAACTAAACACTGACGCACTTCAGTAAGGTGCCAAAAGATGCGGAATTGAGCCAGGCATCGGCAGCTGTTAAAAAATTGTAAAGTTCCTGGTTTCCATGGAGTAAGAGCCGTTGCTGGGCACGTGATTATGACATAAATGATCATTGAATTGTCGCTACAGCCAAAAGTATTGGTCGGAGAGCAACGCGGTTTGCAACATTCGATTTCTCGTCACAAAATACGTCGGATTAGCCTCTTACCAGCAGCACTGGAACAGTTTTTCCACTTTTGCATTTTTACCTGGTCTTTTTGTTAATTGAAATCGGCTACACTGTACTCTGTACAATCGCGACTGGTCATTACTATATTCAACTTTTGACTATAAGTTATGTGCCCTTCGGTAGCCCAGAAGACGTCAAATCTTTGGGCTAAGCCCATTTAACTCACCCAGCAATTGTCTTACTTCTAAGTTATTCAACTTTTGACTATAAGTTATGTGCCCTTCGGTAGCCCAGGAGACGTCAAATCTTTGGCTAAGCCCATTTAACTCACCCAGCAATTGTCTTACTCCAAGACAATCTCAATGTCTTTATCTACGTGTAGAAAAACCACACCATTTGTACGTGAAAAACACAAGGTACTTGATACAGTCTGTTGTAAAAAGTACAAACTAATTACTGACCCACATTTATAAGGTGCCAAAAGATGCGGAATTGGGCCAGGTATCGGCAGCTGTTGAAAAATTGCCAATTTCCCTGGTTTCCATGGAGTAAGAGCCGTTGATGTGCACGTGATTATGACATGAATGATCATTCAATTGTCGCTACAGGCAAAAGTATTGGTCGGAGAGCAACGCGGTTTGCACCATTCGATTTCTCGTCACAAAATACGTCGGATTAGCCTCTTACCAGCAGCACTGGAACAGTTTTCGCACTTTTGCATTTTTGCCTGGTCTTTTTGTTAATTGAAATCGGCTACACTGTACTCTGTACAATCGCGACTGGTCATTACTATATTCAACTTTTGACTATAAGTTATGTGCCCTTCGGTAGCCCAGAAGACGTCAAATCTTTGGGCTAAGCCCATTTAACCTCACCCAGCAATTGCCTTACTTCTAAGTGCAAGACAATCTCAATGTCTTTATCTACGTGTAGAAAAACCACACCATTTGTACGTGAGAAACACAAGGTTCTTGATACAGTCTGCTGTAAAAGTACAACTGAACACTGACCCACTTCAGTAAGGTGCCAAAAGATGCGGAATTGAGCCAGGCATCCGGCAGCTGTTGAAAAATTGCCAATTTCCCTGGTTTCCATGGAGTAAGAGCCGTTGCTGGGCACGTGATTATGACATAAATGATCATTCAATTGTCGCTACAGCCAAACGTATTGGTCGGAGAGCAACGCGGATTGCACCATTCGATTTCTCGTCACAAAATACGTCGGATTAGCCTCTTAGCAGCAGCACTGGAACAGTTTTTCCACTTTTGCATTTTTGCCTGGTCTTTTTTGTTAATTGAAATCGGCTACACTGTACTCTGCACAATCGCGACTGGTCATTACTATATTCAACTTTTGACTATAAGTTATGTGCCCTTCGGTAGCCCAGAAGACCTGAAATCTTTGGGCTAAGCCCATTTAACTCACCCAGCAATTGTCTTACTTCTAAGTCCAAGACAATCTCAATGTCTTTATCTACGTGTAGAAAAACCACACCATTTGTACGTGAAAAACAAAAGGTACTTGATACAGTCTGCTGTAAAAAGTATAACTAAACACTGGCCCACATTTATAAGGTGCCAAAAGATGCGGAATTGGGCCAGGCATCGGCAGCTGTTAAAAAATTGCAAATATCCCTGGTTTCCATGGAGTAAGAGCCGTTGTTGGGCACGTGATTATGACATCAATATTCATTGATTTGTCGCTACAGCCAAAAGTATTGGTCGGAGAGCAACGCGGTTTGCACCATTCGATTTCTCGTCACAAAATACGTCGGATTAGACTCTTATCAGCAGCACTGGAACAGTTTTTCCACTTTTGCATTTTTGCCTGGTCTTTTTGTTAATTGAAATCGGCTACACTGTACTCTGTACAATCGCGACTGGTCATTACTATATTCAACTTTTGACTATAAGTTATGTGCCCTTCGGTAGCCCAGAAGACGTCAAATCTTTGGGCTAAGCCCATTTAACTCACCCAGCAATTGTCTTACTTCTAAGTGCAAGACAATCTCAATGTCTTTATCTACGTGTAGAAAAACCACACCATTTGTACGTGAAAAACACAAGGTACTTGATACAGTCTGCTGTAAAAAGTACAACTGAACACTGACCCACTTCAGTAAGGTGCCAAAAGATGCGGAATTGAGCCAGGCATCGGCAGCTGTTGAAAAATTGCCAATTTCCCTGGTTTCCATGGAGTAAGAGCCGTTGCTGTGCACGGGATTATGACATAAATGATCATTCAATTGTCACTACAGCCAAAAGTATTGGTCGGAGAGCAACGCGGTTTGCACCATTCAAATTGTCGTCACAAAATACGTCGGATTAGCCTCTTAGCAGCAGCACTGGAACAGTTTTTCCACTTTTGCATTTTTGCCTGGTCTTTTTGTTAATTGAAATCGGCTACACTGTACTCTGTACAATCGCGACTGGTCATTACTATATTCAACTTTTGACTATAAGTTATGTGCCCTTCGGTAGCCCAGAAGACCTGAAATCTTTGGGCTAAGCCCATTTAACTCACCCAGCAATTGTCTTACTTCTAAGTCCAAGACAATCTCAATGTCTTTATCTACGTGTAGAAAAACCACACCATTTGTACGTGAAAAACAAAAGGTACTTGATACAGTCTGCTGTAAAAAGTATAACTAAACACTGGCCCACATTTATAAGGTGCCAAAAGATGCGGAATTGGGCCAGGCATCGGCAGCTGTTAAAAAATTGCAAATATCCCTGGTTTCCATGGAGTAAGAGCCGTTGTTGGGCACGTGATTATGACATCAATATTCATTGATTTGTCGCTACAGCCAAAAGTATTGGTCGGAGAGCAACGCGGTTTGCACCATTCGATTTCTCGTCACAAAATACGTCGGATTAGACTCTTATCAGCAGCACTGGAACAGTTTTTCCACTTTTGCATTTTTGCCTGGTCTTTTTGTTAATTGAAATCGGCTACACTGTACTCTGTACAATCGCGACTGGTCATTACTATATTCAACTTTTGACTATAAGTTATGTGCCCTTCGGTAGCCCAGAAGACGTCAAATCTTTGGGCTAAGCCCATTTAACTCACCCAGCAATTGTCTTACTTCTAAGTGCAAGACAATCTCAATGTCTTTATCTACGTGTAGAAAAACCACACCATTTGTACGTGAAAAACACAAGGTACTTGATACAGTCTGCTGTAAAAAGTACAACTGAACACTGACCCACTTCAGTAAGGTGCCAAAAGATGCGGAATTGAGCCAGGCATCGGCAGCTGTTGAAAAATTGCCAATTTCCCTGGTTTCCATGGAGTAAGAGCCGTTGCTGTGCACGGGATTATGACATAAATGATCATTCAATTGTCACTACAGCCAAAAGTATTGGTCGGAGAGCAACGCGGTTTGCACCATTCAAATTGTCGTCACAAAATACGTCGGATTAGCCTCTTACCAGCAGCACTGGAACAGTTTTTCCACTTTTGCATTTTTGCCTGGTCTTTTTGTTAATTGAAATCGGCTACACTGTACTCTGCACAATCGCGACTGGTCATTACTATATTCAACTTTTGACTATAAGTTATGTGCCCTTCGGTAGCCCAGAAGACCTGAAATCTTTGGGCTAAGCCCATTTAACTCACCCAGCAATTGTCTTACTTCTAAGTCCAAGACAATCTCAATGTCTTTATCTACGTGTAGAAAAACCACACCATTTGTACGTGAAAAACAAAAGGTACTTGATACAGTCTGCTGTAAAAAGTATAACTAAACACTGGCCCACATTTATAGGGTGCCAAAAGATGCGGAATTGGGCCAGGCATCGGCAGCTGTTAAAAAATTGCAAATATCCCTGGTTTCCATGGAGTAAGAGCCGTTGTTGGGCACGTGATTATGACATCAATATTCATTGATTTGTCGCTACAGCCAAAAGTATTGGTCGGAGAGCAACGCGGTTTGCACCATTCGATTTCTCGTCACAAAATACGTCGGATTAGACTCTTATCAGCAGCACTGGAACAGTTTTTCCACTTTTGCATTTTTGCCTGGTCTTTTTGTTAATTGAAATCGGCTACACTGTACTCTGTACAATCGCGACTGGTCATTACTATATTCAACTTTTGACTATAAGTTATGTGCCCTTCGGTAGCCCAGAAGACGTCAAATCTTTGGGCTAAGCCCATTTAACTCACCCAGCAATTGTCTTACTTCTAAGTGCAAGACAATCTCAATGTCTTTATCTACGTGTAGAAAAACCACACCATTTGTACATGAAAAACACAAGGTACTTGATACAGTCTGCTGTAAAAAGTACAACTGAACACTGACCCACTTCAGTAAGGTGCCAAAAGATGCGGAATTGAGCCAGGCATCGGCAGCTGTTGAAAAATTGCCAATTTCCCTGGTTTCCATGGAGTAAGAGCCGTTGCTGTGCACGGGATTATGACATAAATGATCATTCAATTGTCACTACAGCCAAAAGTATTGGTCGGAGAGCAACGCGGTTTGCACTATTCAAATTGTCGTCACAAAATACGTCGGATTAGCCTCTTACCAGCAGCACTGGAACAATTTTTCCAATTTTGCATTTTTGCCTGGTCTTTTTGTTAATTGAAATCGGCTACACTGTACTCTGTACAATCGCGACTGGTCATTACTATATTCAACTTTTGACTATAAGTTATGTGCCCTTCGGTAGCCCAGAAGACGTCAAATCTTTGGGCTAAGCCCATTTAACTCACCCAGCAATTGTCTTACTTCTAAGTCCAAGACAATCTCAATGTCTTTATCTACGTGTAGAAAACCCACACCATTTGTACGTGAAAAACACAAGGTACTTGATACAGTCTGCTGTAAAAAGTACAACTGAACACTGACCCACTTCAGTAAGGTGCCAAAAGATGCGGAATTGAGCCAGGCATCGGCAGCTGTTGAAAAATTGCCAATTTCCCTGGTTTCCATGGAGTAAGAGCCGTTGCTGGGCACGTGATTATGACATAAATGATCATTCAATTGTCGCTACAGCCAAACGTATTGGTTGGAGAGCAACGCGGATTGCACCATTCGATTTCTCGTCACAAAATACGTCGGATTAGCCTCTTAGCAGCAGCACTGGAACAGTTTTTCCACTTTTGCATTTTTGCCTGGTCTTTTTGTTAATTGAAATCGGCTACACTGTACTCTGTACAATCGCGACTGGTCATTACTATATTCAACTTTTGACTATAAGTTATGTGCCCTTCGGTAGCCCAGAAGACCTGAAATCTTTGGGCTAAGCCCATTTAACTCACCCAGCAATTGTCTTACTTCTAAGTCCAAGACAATCTCAATGTCTTTATCTACGTGTAGAAAAACCACACCATTTGTACGTGAAAAACAAAAGGTACTTGATACAGTCTGCTGTAAAAAGTATAACTAAACACTGGCCCACATTTATAAGGTGCCAAAAGATGCGGAATTGGGCCAGGCATCGGCAGCTGTTAAAAAATTGCAAATATCCCTGGTTTCCATGGAGTAAGAGCCGTTGTTGGGCACGTGATTATGACATCAATATTCATTGATTTGTCGCTACAGCCAAAAGTATTGGTCGGAGAGCAACGCGGTTTGCACCATTCGATTTCTCGTCACAAAATACGTCGGATTAGACTCTTATCAGCAGCACTGGAACAGTTTTTCCACTTTTGCATTTTTGCCTGGTCTTTTTGTTAATTGAAATCGGCTACACTGTACTCTGTACAATCGCGACTGGTCATTACTATATTCAACTTTTGACTATAAGTTATGTGCCCTTCGGTAGCCCAGAAGACGTCAAATCTTTGGGCTAAGCCCATTTAACTCACCCAGCAATTGT
The DNA here is from genome assembly GCF_032854445.1 of Liolophura sinensis. Taxonomy (NCBI): domain Eukaryota; kingdom Metazoa; phylum Mollusca; class Polyplacophora; order Chitonida; family Chitonidae; genus Liolophura; species Liolophura sinensis. The sequence continues at coordinate 55,209 of NW_027018012.1, forward strand.
CTTACTTCTAAGTGCAAGACAATCTCAATGTCTTTATCTACGTGTAGAAAAACCACACCATTTGTACGTGAAAAACACAAGGTACTTGATACAGTCTGCTGTAAAAAGTACAACTGAACACTGACCCACTTCAGTAAGGTGCCAAAAGATGCGGAATTGAGCCAGGCATCGGCAGCTGTTGAAAAATTGCCAATTTCCCTGGTTTCCATGGAGTAAGAGCCGTTGCTGTGCACGGGATTATGACATAAATGATCATTCAATTGTCACTACAGCCAAAAGTATTGGTCGGAGAGCAACGCGGTTTGCACCATTCAAATTGTCGTCACAAAATACGTCGGATTAGCCTCTTACCAGCAGCACTGGAACAGTTTTTCCAATTTTGCATTTTTGCCTGGTCTTTTTGTTAATTGAAATCGGCTACACTGTACTCTGTACAATCGCGACTGGTCATTACTATATTCAACTTTTGACTATAAGTTATGTGCCCTTCGGTAGCCCAGAAGACGTCAAATCTTTGGGCTAAGCCCATTTAACTCACCCAGCAATTGTCTTACTTCTAAGTCCAAGACAATCTCAATGTCTTTATCTACGTGTAGAAAACCCACACCATTTGTACGTGAAAAACACAAGGTACTTGATACAGTCTGCTGTAAAAAGTACAACTAAACACTGACCCACATTTATAAGGTGCCAAAAGATGCGGAATTGGGCCAGGCATCGGCAGCTGTTAAAAAATTGCAAATTTCCCTGGTTTCCATGGAGTAAGAGCCGTTGCTGGGCACGTGATTATGACATCAATGATCATTGAATTGTCGCTACAGCCAAACGTATTGGTCGGAGAGCAACGCGGTTTGCACCATTCGATTTCTCGTCACAAAATACTTCGGATTAGCCTCTTACCAGCAGCACTGGAACAGTTTTTCCACTTTTGCATTTTTGCCTGGTGTTTTTGTTAATTGAAATCGGCTACACTGTACTTTGTACAATCGCGACTGGTCATTACTATATTCAACTTTTGACTATAAGTTATGTGCCCTTCGGTAGCCCAGAAGACGTGAAATCTTTGGGCTAAGCCCATTTAACTCACCCAGCAATTGTCTTACTTCTAAGTGCAAGACAATCTCAATGTCTTTATCTACGTGTAGAAAAACCACACCATTTGTACATAAAAAACACAAGGTACTTGATACAGTCTGCTGTAAAAAGTACAACTAAACACTGACGCACTTCAGTAAGGTGCCAAAAGATGCGGAATTGAGCCAGGCATCGGCAGCTGTTAAAAACTTGTAAAGTTCCCTGGTTTCCATGGAGTAAGAGCCGTTGCTGGGCACGTGATTATGACATAAATGATCATTCAATTGTCGCTACAGCCAAAAGTATTGGTCGGAGAGCAACGCGGTTTGTACCATTCGATTTCTCGTCACAAAATACGTCGGATTAGCCTCTTACCAGCAGCACTGGAACAGTTTTTCCACTTTTGCATTTTTACCTGGTCTTTTTGTTAATTGAAATCGGCTACACTGTACTCTGTACAATCGCGACTGGTCATTACTATATTCAACTTTTGACTATAAGTTATGTGCCCTTCGGTAGCCCAGAAGACCTGAAATCTATGGGTTAAGCCCATTTAACTCACCCAGCAATTGTCTTACTTCTAAGTCTAAGACAATCTCAATGTCTTTATCTACGTGTAAAAAAACCACGCCATTTGTACGTGAAAAACACAAGGTACTTGATACAGTCTGCTGTAAAAAGTACAACTAAACACTGACCCACATTTATAAGGTGCCAAAAGATGCGGAATTGGGCCAGGCATCGGCAGATGTTAAAAAATTGCAAATATCCCTGGTTTCCATGGAGTAAGAGCCGTTGCTGTGCACGTGATTATGACATCAATATTCATTGATTTGTCGCTACAGCCAAAAGTATTGGTCGGAGAGCAAGGCGGTTTGCACCATTCGATTTCTCGTCACAAAATACGTCGGATTAGCCTCTTACCAGCAGCACTGGAACAGTTTTTCCACTTTTGCATTTTTACCTGGTCTTTTTGTTAATTGAAATCGGCTACACTGTACTCTGTACAATCGCGACTGGTCATTACTATATTCAACTTTTGACTATAAGTTATGTGCCCTTCGGTAGCCCAGAAGACCTGAAATCTTTGGGCTAAGCCCATTTAACTCACCCAGCAATTGTCTTACTTCTAAGTCCAAGACAATCTCAATGTCTTTATCTACGTGTAGAAAAACCACACCATTTGTACGTGAAAAACACAAGGTACTTGATACAGTCTGCTGTGAAAAGTACAACTAAACACTGACGCACTTCAGTAAGGTGCCAAAAGATGCGGAATTGAGCCAGGCATCGGCAGCTGTTAAAAAATTGTAAAGTTCCCTGGTTTCCATGGAGTAAGAGCCGTTGCTGGGCACGTGATTATGACATAAATGATCATTGAATTGTCGCTACAGCCAAAAGTATTGGTCGGAGAGCAACGCGGTTTGCACCATTCGATTTCTCGTCACAAAATACGTCGGATTAGCCTCTTACCAGCAGCACTGGAACAGTTTTTCCACTTTTGCATTTTTACCTGGTCTTTTTGTTAATTGAAATCGGCTACACTGTACTCTGTACAATCGCGACTGGTCATTACTATATTCAACTTTTGACTATAAGTTATGTGCCCTTCGGTAGCCCAGAAGACGTCAAATCTTTGGGCTAAGCCCATTTAACTCACCCAGCAATTGTCTTACTTCTAAGTTATTCAACTTTTGACTATAAGTTATGTGCCCTTCGGTAGCCCAGGAGACGTCAAATCTTTGGGCTAAGCCCATTTAACTCACCCAGCAATTGTCTTACTCCAAGACAATCTCAATGTCTTTATCTACGTGTAGAAAAAACCACACCATTTGTACGTGAAAAACACAAGGTACTTGATACAGTCTGTTGTAAAAAGTACAACTAATTACTGACCCACATTTATAAGGTGCCAAAAGATGCGGAATTGGGCCAGGTATCGGCAGCTGTTGAAAAATTGCCAATTTCCCTGGTTTCCATGGAGTAAGAGCCGTTGATGTGCACGTGATTATGACATGAATGATCATTCAATTGTCGCTACAGGCAAAAGTATTGGTCGGAGAGCAACGCGGTTTGCACCATTCGATTTCTCGTCACAAAATACGTCGGATTAGCCTCTTACCAGCAGCACTGGAACAGTTTTCGCACTTTTGCATTTTTGCCTGGTCTTTTTGTTAATTGAAATCGGCTACACTGTACTCTGTACAATCGCGACTGGTCATTACTATATTCAACTTTTGACTATAAGTTATGTGCCCTTCGGTAGCCCAGAAGACGTCAAATCTTTGGGCTAAGCCCATTTAACTCACCCAGCAATTGCCTTACTTCTAAGTGCAAGACAATCTCAATGTCTTTATCTACGTGTAGAAAAACCACACCATTTGTACGTGAGAAACACAAGGTTCTTGATACAGTCTGCTGTAAAAAGTACAACTGAACACTGACCCACTTCAGTAAGGTGCCAAAAGATGCGGAATTGAGCCAGGCATCGGCAGCTGTTGAAAAATTGCCAATTTCCCTGGTTTCCATGGAGTAAGAGCCGTTGCTGGGCACGTGATTATGACATAAATGATCATTCAATTGTCGCTACAGCCAAACGTATTGGTCGGAGAGCAACGCGGATTGCACCATTCGATTTCTCGTCACAAAATACGTCGGATTAGCCTCTTAGCAGCAGCACTGGAACAGTTTTTCCACTTTTGCATTTTTGCCTGGTCTTTTTGTTAATTGAAATCGGCTACACTGTACTCTGCACAATCGCGACTGGTCATTACTATATTCAACTTTTGACTATAAGTTATGTGCCCTTCGGTAGCCCAGAAGACCTGAAATCTTTGGGCTAAGCCCATTTAACTCACCCAGCAATTGTCTTACTTCTAAGTCCAAGACAATCTCAATGTCTTTATCTACGTGTAGAAAAACCACACCATTTGTACGTGAAAAACAAAAGGTACTTGATACAGTCTGCTGTAAAAAGTATAACTAAACACTGGCCCACATTTATAAGGTGCCAAAAGATGCGGAATTGGGCCAGGCATCGGCAGCTGTTAAAAAATTGCAAATATCCCTGGTTTCCATGGAGTAAGAGCCGTTGTTGGGCACGTGATTATGACATCAATATTCATTGATTTGTCGCTACAGCCAAAAGTATTGGTCGGAGAGCAACGCGGTTTGCACCATTCGATTTCTCGTCACAAAATACGTCGGATTAGACTCTTATCAGCAGCACTGGAACAGTTTTTCCACTTTTGCATTTTTGCCTGGTCTTTTTGTTAATTGAAATCGGCTACACTGTACTCTGTACAATCGCGACTGGTCATTACTATATTCAACTTTTGACTATAAGTTATGTGCCCTTCGGTAGCCCAGAAGACGTCAAATCTTTGGGCTAAGCCCATTTAACTCACCCAGCAATTGTCTTACTTCTAAGTGCAAGACAATCTCAATGTCTTTATCTACGTGTAGAAAAACCACACCATTTGTACGTGAAAAACACAAGGTACTTGATACAGTCTGCTGTAAAAAGTACAACTGAACACTGACCCACTTCAGTAAGGTGCCAAAAGATGCGGAATTGAGCCAGGCATCGGCAGCTGTTGAAAAATTGCCAATTTCCCTGGTTTCCATGGAGTAAGAGCCGTTGCTGTGCACGGGATTATGACATAAATGATCATTCAATTGTCACTACAGCCAAAAGTATTGGTCGGAGAGCAACGCGGTTTGCACCATTCAAATTGTCGTCACAAAATACGTCGGATTAGCCTCTTAGCAGCAGCACTGGAACAGTTTTTCCACTTTTGCATTTTTGCCTGGTCTTTTTGTTAATTGAAATCGGCTACACTGTACTCTGTACAATCGCGACTGGTCATTACTATATTCAACTTTTGACTATAAGTTATGTGCCCTTCGGTAGCCCAGAAGACCTGAAATCTTTGGGCTAAGCCCATTTAACTCACCCAGCAATTGTCTTACTTCTAAGTCCAAGACAATCTCAATGTCTTTATCTACGTGTAGAAAAACCACACCATTTGTACGTGAAAAACAAAAGGTACTTGATACAGTCTGCTGTAAAAAGTATAACTAAACACTGGCCCACATTTATAAGGTGCCAAAAGATGCGGAATTGGGCCAGGCATCGGCAGCTGTTAAAAAATTGCAAATATCCCTGGTTTCCATGGAGTAAGAGCCGTTGTTGGGCACGTGATTATGACATCAATATTCATTGATTTGTCGCTACAGCCAAAAGTATTGGTCGGAGAGCAACGCGGTTTGCACCATTCGATTTCTCGTCACAAAATACGTCGGATTAGACTCTTATCAGCAGCACTGGAACAGTTTTTCCACTTTTGCATTTTTGCCTGGTCTTTTTGTTAATTGAAATCGGCTACACTGTACTCTGTACAATCGCGACTGGTCATTACTATATTCAACTTTTGACTATAAGTTATGTGCCCTTCGGTAGCCCAGAAGACGTCAAATCTTTGGGCTAAGCCCATTTAACTCACCCAGCAATTGTCTTACTTCTAAGTGCAAGACAATCTCAATGTCTTTATCTACGTGTAGAAAAACCACACCATTTGTACGTGAAAAACACAAGGTACTTGATACAGTCTGCTGTAAAAAGTACAACTGAACACTGACCCACTTCAGTAAGGTGCCAAAAGATGCGGAATTGAGCCAGGCATCGGCAGCTGTTGAAAAATTGCCAATTTCCCTGGTTTCCATGGAGTAAGAGCCGTTGCTGTGCACGGGATTATGACATAAATGATCATTCAATTGTCACTACAGCCAAAAGTATTGGTCGGAGAGCAACGCGGTTTGCACCATTCAAATTGTCGTCACAAAATACGTCGGATTAGCCTCTTACCAGCAGCACTGGAACAATTTTTCCAATTTTGCATTTTTGCCTGGTCTTTTTGTTAATTGAAATCGGCTACACTGTACTCTGTACAATCGCGACTGGTCATTTACTATATTCAACTTTTGACTATAAGTTATGTGCCCTTCGGTAGCCCAGAAGACGTCAAATCTTTGGGCTAAGCCCATTTAACTCACCCAGCAATTGTCTTACTTCTAAGTCCAAGACAATCTCAATGTCTTTATCTACGTGTAGAAAACCCACACCATTTGTACGTGAAAAACACAAGGTACTTGATACAGTCTGCTGTAAAAAGTACAACTAAACACTGACCCACATTTATAAGGTGCCAAAAGATGCGGAATTGGGCCAGGCATCGGCAGCTGTTAAAAAATTGCAAATTTCCCTGGTTTCCATGGAGTAAGAGCCGTTGCTGGGCACGTGATTATGACATAAATGATCATTCAATTGTCGCTACAGCCAAAAGTATTGGTCGGAGAGCAACGCGGTTTGTACCATTCGATTTCTCGTCACAAAATACGTCGGATTAGCCTCTTACCAGCAGCACTGGAACAGTTTTTCCACTTTTGCATTTTTACCTGGTCTTTTTGTTAATTGAAATCGGCTACACTGTACTCTGTACAATCGCGACTGGTCATTACTATATTCAACTTTTGACTATAAGTTATGTGCCCTTCGGTAGCCCAGAAGACCTGAAATCTATGGGTTAAGCCCATTTAACTCACCCAGCAATTGTCTTACTTCTAAGTCTAAGACAATCTCAATGTCTTTATCTACGTGTAAAAAAACCACGCCATTTGTACGTGAAAAACACAAGGTACTTGATACAGTCTGCTGTAAAAAGTACAACTAAACACTGACCCACATTTATAAGGTGCCAAAAGATGCGGAATTGGGCCAGGCATCGGCAGATGTTAAAAAATTGCAAATATCCCTGGTTTCCATGGAGTAAGAGCCGTTGCTGTGCACGTGATTATGACATCAATATTCATTGATTTGTCGCTACAGCCAAAAGTATTGGTCGGAGAGCAAGGCGGTTTGCACCATTCGATTTCTCGTCACAAAATACGTCGGATTAGCCTCTTACCAGCAGCACTGGAACAGTTTTTCCACTTTTGCATTTTTACCTGGTCTTTTTGTTAATTGAAATCGGCTACACTGTACTCTGTACAATCGCGACTGGTCATTACTATATTCAACTTTTGACTATAAGTTATGTGCCCTTCGGTAGCCCAGAAGACCTGAAATCTTTGGGCTAAGCCCATTTAACTCACCCAGCAATTGTCTTACTTCTAAGTCCAAGACAATCTCAATGTCTTTATCTACGTGTAGAAAAACCACACCATTTGTACGTGAGAAACACAAGGTACTTGATACAGTCTGCTGTAAAAAGTACAACTGAACACTGACCCACTTCAGTAAGGTGCCAAAAGATGCGGAATTGAGCCAGGCATCGGCAGCTGTTGAAAAATTGCAAATTTCCCTGGTTTCCATGGAGTAAGAGCCGTTGCCGGGCACGTGATTATGACATAAATGATCATTCAATTGTCGCTACAGCCAAACGTATTGGCCGGAGAGCAACGCGGTTTGCACCATTCGATTTCTCGTCACAAAATACGTCGGATTAGCCTCTTACCAGCAGCACTGGAACAGTTTTTCCACTTTTGCATTTTTACCTGGTCTTTTTGTTAATTGAAATCGGCTACACTGTACTCTGTACAATCGCGACTGGTCATTACTATATTCAACTTTTGACTATAAGTTATGTGCCCTTCGGTAGCCCAGAAGACGTCAAATCTTTGGGCTAAGCCCATTTAACTCACCCAGCAATTGTCTTACTTCTAAGTTATTCAACTTTTGACTATAAGTTATGTGCCCTTCGGTAGCCCAGGAGACGTCAAATCTTTGGGCTAAGCCCATTTAACTCACCCAGCAATTGTCTTACTCCAAGACAATCTCAATGTCTTTATCTACGTGTAGAAAAACCACACCATTTGTACGTGAAAAACACAAGGTACTTGATACAGTCTGTTGTAAAAAGTACAACTAATTACTGACCCACATTTATAAGGTGCCAAAAGATGCGGAATTGGGCCAGGTATCGGCAGCTGTTAAAAAATTGCAAATTTCCCTGGTTTCCATGGAGTAAGAGCCGTTGCTGGGCACGTGATTATGACATCAATGATCATTGAATTGTCGCTACAGCCAAACGTATTGGTCGGAGAGCAACGCGGTTTGCACCATTCGATTTCTCGTCACAAAATACTTCGGATTAGCCTCTTACCAGCAGCACTGGAACAGTTTTCGCACTTTTGCATTTTTGCCTGGTCTTTTTGTTAATTGAAATCGGCTACACTGTACTCTGTACAATCGCGACTGGTCATTACTATATTCAACTTTTGACTATAAGTTATGTGCCCTTCGGTAGCCCAGAAGACGTCAAATCTTTGGGCTAAGCCCATTTAACTCACCCAGCAATTGTCTTACTTCTAAGTGCAAGACAATCTCAATGTCTTTATCTACGTGTAGAAAAACCACACCATTTGTACGTGAAAAACACAAGGTACTTGATACAGTCTGCTGTAAAAAGTACAACTGAACACTGACCCACTTCAGTAAGGTGCCAAAAGATGCGGAATTGAGCCAGGCATCGGCAGCTGTTGAAAAATTGCAAATTTCCCTGGTTTCCATGGAGTAAGAGCCGTTGCTGGGCACGTGATTATGATATAAATGATCATTCAATTGTCGCTACAGCCAAAAGTATTGGTCGGAGAGCAACGCGGTTTGCACCATTCGATTTCTCGTCACAAAATACGTCGGATTAGCCTCTTACCAGCAACACTGGAACAGTTTTCGTACTTTTGCATTTTTGCCTGTTCTTTTTGTTAATTGAAATCGGCTACACTGTACTCTGTACAATCTCGACTGGTCATTACTATATTCAACTTTTGACTATAAGTTATGTGCCCTTCGGTAGCCCAGAAGACGTCAAATCTTTGGGCTAAGCCCATTTAACTCACCCAGCAATTGTCTTACTTCTAAGTGCAAGACAATCTCAATGTCTTTATCTACGTGTAGAAAAACCACACCATTTGTACGTGAGAAACACAAGGTACTTGATACAGTCTGCTGTAAAAAGTACAACTGAACACTGACCCACTTCAGTAAGGTGCCAAAAGATGCGGAATTGAGCCAGGCATCGGCAGCTGTTGAAAAATTGCAAATTTCCCTGGTTTCCATGGAGTAAGAGCCGTTGCTGGGCACGTGATTATGATATAAATGATCATTCAATTGTCGCTACAGCCAAAAGTATTGGTCGGAGAGCAACGCGGTTTGCACCATTCGATTTCTCGTCACAAAATACGTCGGATTAGCCTCTTACCAGCAACACTGGAACAGTTTTCGTACTTTTGCATTTTTGCCTGTTCTTTTTGTTAATTGAAATCGGCTACACTGTACTCTGTACAATCTCGACTGGTCATTACTATATTCAACTTTTGACTATAAGTTATGTGCCCTTCGGTAGCCCAGAAGACGTCAAATCTTTGGGCTAAGCCCATTTAACTCACCCAGCAATTGTCTTACTTCTAAGTGCAAGACAATCTCAATGTCTTTATCTACGTGTAGAAAAACCACACCATTTGTACGTGAAAAACACAAGGTACTTGATACAGTCTGCTGTAAAAAGTACAACTGAACACTGACCCACTTCAGTAAGGTGCCAAAAGATGCGGAATTGAGCCAGGCATCGGCAGCTGTTGAAAAATTGCAAATTTCCCTGGTTTCCATGGAGTAAGAGCCGTTGCTGGGCACGTGATTATGATATAAATGATCATTCAATTGTCACTACAGCCAAAAGTATTGATCGGAGAGCAACGCGGTTTGCACCATTCGATTTCTCGTCACAAAATACGTCGGATTAGCCTCTTACCAGGAGCACTGGAACAGTTTTCGCACTTTTGCATTTTTGCCTGGTCTTTTTGTTAATTGAAATCGGCTACACTGTACTCTGTACAATCGCGACTGGTCACTACTATATTCAACTTTTGACTATAAGTTATGTGCCCTTCGGTAGCCCAGAAGACGTCAAATCTTTGGGCTAAGCCCATTTAACTCACCCAGCAATTGTCTTACTTCTAAGTTATTCAACTTTTGACTATAAGTTATGTGCCCTTCGGTAGCCCAGAAGACGTCAAATCTTTGGGCTAAGCCCATTTAACTCACCCAGCAATTGTCTTACTCCAAGACAATCTCAATGTCTTTATCTACGTGTAGAAAAACCACACCATTTGTACGTGAAAAACACAAGGTACTTGATACAGTCTGTTGTAAAAAGTACAACTAATTACTGACCCACATTTATAAGGTGCCAAAAGATGCGGAATTGGGCCAGGTATCGGCAGCTGTTGAAAAATTGCCAATTTCCCTGGTTTCCATGGAGTAAGAGCCGTTGATGTGCACGTGATTATGACATGAATGATCATTCAATTGTCGCTACAGGCAAAAGTATTGGTCGGAGAGCAACGCGGTTTGCACCATTCGATTTCTCGTCACAAAATACGTCGGATTAGCCTCTTACCAGCAGCACTGGAACAGTTTTCGCACTTTTGCATTTTTGCCTGGTCTTTTTGTTAATTGAAATCGGCTACACTGTACTCTGTACAATCGCGACTGGTCATTACTATATTCAACTTTTGACTATAAGTTATGTGCCCTTCGGTAGCCCAGAAGACGTCAAATCTTTGGGCTAAGCCCATTTAACTCACCCAGCAATTGCCTTACTTCTAAGTGCAAGACAATCTCAATGTCTTTATCTACGTGTAGAAAAACCACACCATTTGTACGTGAGAAACACAAGGTTCTTGATACAGTCTGCTGTAAAAAGTACAACTGAACACTGACCCACTTCAGTAAGGTGCCAAAAGATGCGGAATTGAGCCAGGCATCGGCAGCTGTTGAAAAATTGCAAATTTCCCTGGTTTCAATGGAGTAAGAGCCGTTGCTGGGCACGTGATTATGACATAAATGATCATTCAATTGTCGCTACAGCCAAACGTATTGGTCGGAGAGCAACGCGGATTGCACCATTCGATTTCTCGTCACAAAATACGTCGGATTAGCCTCTTAGCAGCAGCACTGGAACAGTTTTTCCACTTTTGCATTTTTGCCTGGTCTTTTTGTTAATTGAAATCGGCTACACTGTACTCTGCACAATCGCGACTGGTTATTACTATATTCAACTTTTGACTATAAGTTATGTGCCCTTCGGTAGCCCAGAAGACCTGAAATCTTTGGGCTAAGCCCATTTAACTCACCCAGCAATTGTCTTACTTCTAAGTCCAAGACAATCTCAATGTCTTTATCTACGTGTAGAAAAACCACACCATTTGTACGTGAAAAACAAAAGGTACTTGATACAGTCTGCTGTAAAAAGTATAACTAAACACTGGCCCACATTTATAAGGTGCCAAAAGATGCGGAATTGGGCCAGGCATCGGCAGCTGTTAAAAAATTGCAAATATCCCTGGTTTCCATGGAGTAAGAGCCGTTGCTGGGCACGTGATTATGACATCAATATTCATTGATTTGTCGCTACAGCCAAAAGTATTGGTCGGAGAGCAACGCGGTTTGCACCATTCGATTTCTCGTCACAAAATATGTCGGATTAGACTCTTATCAGCAGCACTGGAACAGTTTTTCCACTTTTGCATTTTTGCCTGGTCTTTTTGTTAATTGAAATCGGCTACACTGTACTCTGTACAATCGCGACCGGTCATTACTATATTCAACTTTTGACTATAAGTTATGTGCCCTTTGGTAGCCCAGAAGACGTCAAATCTTTGGGCTAAGCCCATTTAACTCACCCAGCAATTGTCTTTCTTCTAAGTGCAAGACAATCTCAATGTCTTTATCTACGTGTAGAAAAACCACACCATTTGTACGTGAAAAACACAAGGTACTTGATACAGTCTGCTGTAAAAAGTACAACTGAACACTGACCCACTTCAGTAAGGTGCCAAAAGGTGCGGAATTGAGCCAGGCATCGGCAGCTGTTGAAAAATTGCCAATTTCCCTGGTTTCCATGGAGTAAGAGCCGTTGCTGGGCACGTGATTATGACATAAATGATCATTCAATTGTCGCTACAGCCAAACGTATTGGTCGGAGAGCAACGCGGATTGCACCATTCGATTTCTCGTCACAAAATACGTCGGATTAGCCTCTTAGCAGCAGCACTGGAACAGTTTTTCCACTTTTGCATTTTTGCCTGGTCTTTTTGTTAATTGAAATCGGCTACACTGTACTCTGCACAATCGCGACTGGTCATTACTATATTCAACTTTTGACTATAAGTTATGTGCCCTTCGGTAGCCCAGAAGACGTCAAATCTTTGGGCTAAGCCCATTTAACTCACCCAGCAATTGTCTTACTTCTAAGTCCAAGACAATCTCAATGTCTTTATCTACGTGTAGAAAAACCACACCATTTGTACGTGAAAAACAAAAGGTACTTGATACAGTCTGCTGTAAAAAGTATAACTAAACACTGGCCCACATTTATAAGGTGCCAAAAGATGCGGAATTGGGCCAGGCATCGGCAGCTGTTAAAAAATTGCAAATATCCCTGGTTTCCATGGAGTAAGAGCCGTTGTTGGGCACGTGATTATGACATCAATATTCATTGATTTGTCGCTACAGCCAAAAGTATTGGTCGGAGAGCAACGCGGTTTGCACCATTCGATTTCTCGTCACAAAATACGTCGGATTAGACTCTTATCAGCAGCACTGGAACAGTTTTTACACTTTTGCATTTTTGCCTGGTCTTTTTGTTAATTGAAATCGGCTACACTGTACTCTGTACAATCGCGACTGGTCATTACTATATTCAACTTTTGACTATAAGTTATGTGCCCTTCGGTAGCCCAGAAGACGTCAAATCTTTGGGCTAAGCCCATTTAACTCACCCAGCAATTGTCTTACTTCTAAGTGCAAGACAATCTCAATGTCTTTATCTACGTGTAGAAAAACCACACCATTTGTACGTGAAAAACACAAGGTACTTGATACAGTCTGCTGTAAAAAGTACAACTGAACACTGACCCACTTCAGTAAGGTGCCAAAAGATGCGGAATTGAGCCAGGCATCGGCAGCTGTTGAAAAATTGCCAATTTCCCTGGTTTCCATGGAGTAAGAGCCGTTGCTGTGCACGGGATTATGACATAAATGATCATTCAATTGTCACTACAGCCAAAAGTATTGGTCGGAGAGCAACGCGGTTTGCACCATTCAAATTGTCGTCACAAAATACGTCGGATTAGCCTCTTACCAGCAGCACTGGAACAATTTTTCCAATTTTGCATTTTTGCCTGGTCTTTTTGTTAATTGAAATCGGCTACACTGTACTCTGTACAATCGCGACTGGTCATTACTATATTCAACTTTTGACTATAAGTTATGTGCCCTTCGGTAGCCCAGAAGACCTGAAATCTTTGGGCTAAGCCCATTTAACTCACCCAGCAATTGTCTTACTTCTAAGTCCAAGACAATCTCAATGTCTTTATCTACGTGTAGAAAACCCACACCATTTGTACGTGAAAAACACAAGGTACTTGATACAGTCTGCTGTAAAAAGTACAACTAAACACTGACCCACATTTATAAGGTGCCAAAAGATGCGGAATTGGGCCAGGCATCGGCAGCTGTTAAAAAATTGCAAATATCCCTGGTTTCCATGGAGTAAGAGCCGTTGCTGGGCCCGTGATTATGACATCAATGATCATTGAATTGTCGCTACAGCCAAAAGTATTGGTCGGAGAGCAACGCGGTTTGCACCATTCGATTTCTCGTCACAAAATACGTCGGATTAGCCTCTTACCAGCAGCACTGGAACAGTTTTTCCACTTTTGCATTTTTGCCTGGTCTTTTTGTTAATTGAAATCGGCTACACTGTACTTTGTACAATCGCGACTGGTCATTACTATATTCAACTTTTGACTATAAGTTATGTGCCCTTCGGTAGCCCAGAAGACGTGAAATCTTTGGGCTAAGCCCATTTAACTCACCCAGCAATTGTCTTACTTCTAAGTGCAAGACAATCTCAATGTCTTTATCTACGTGTAGAAAAACCACACCATTTGTACATAAAAAACACAAGGTACTTGATACAGTCTGCTGTAAAAAGTACAACTAAACACTGACGCACTTCAGTAAGGTGCCAAAAGATGCGGAATTGAGCCAGGCATCGGCAGCTGTTAAAAACTTGTAAAGTTCCCTGGTTTCCATGGAGTAAGAGCCGTTGCTGGGCACGTGATTATGACATAAATGATCATTCAATTGTCGCTACAGCCAAAAGTATTGGTCGGAGAGCAACGCGGTTTGCACCATTCGATTTCTCGTCACAAAATACGTCGGATTAGCCTCTTACCAGCAGCACTGGAACAGTTTTTCCACTTTTGCATTTTTACCTGGTCTTTTTGTTAATTGAAATCGGCTACACTGTACTCTGTACAATCGCGACTGGTCATTACTATATTCAACTTTTGACTATAAGTTTTGTGCCCTTCGGTAGCCCAGAAGACCTGAAATCTATGGGTTAAGCCCATTTAACTCACCCAGCAATTGTCTTATTTCTAAGTCTAAGACAATCTCAATGTCTTTATCTACGTGTAAAAAAACCACGCCATTTGTACGTGAAAAACACAAGGTACTTGATACAGTCTGCTGTAAAAAGTACAACTAAACACTGACCCACATTTATAAGGTGCCAAAAGATGCGGAATTGGGCCAGGCATCGGCAGCTGTTAAAAAATTGCAAATATCCCTGGTTTCCATGGAGTAAGAGCCGTTGCTGTGCACGTGATTATGACATCAATATTCATTGATTTGTCGCTACAGCCAAAAGTATTGGTCGGAGAGCAAGGCGGTTTGCACCATTCGATTTCTCGTCACAAAATACGTCGGATTAGCCTCTTACCAGCAGCACTGGAACAGTTTTTCCACTTTTGCATTTTTACCTGGTCTTTTTGTTAATTGAAATCGGCTACACTGTACTCCGTACAATCGCGACTGGTCATTACTATATTCAACTTTTGACTATAAGTTATGTGCCCTTCGGTAGCCCAGAAGACGTCAAATCTTTGGGCTAAGCCCATTTAACTCACCCAGCAATTGTCTTACTTCTAAGTCCAAGACAATCTCAATGTCTTTATCTACGTGTAGAAAAACCACACCATTTGTACGTGAAAAACACAAGGTACTTGATACAGTCTGCTGTAAAAAGTACAACTAAACACTGACGCACTTCAGTAAGGTGCCAAAAGATGCGGAATTGAGCCAGGCATCGGCAGCTGTTAAAAAATTGTAAAGTTCCCTGGTTTCCATGGAGTAAGAGCCGTTGCTGGGCACGTGATTATGACATAAATGATCATTGAATTGTCGCTACAGCCAAAAGTATTGGTCGGAGAGCAACGCGGTTTGCACCATTCGATTTCTCGTCACAAAATACGTCGGATTAGCCTCTTACCAGCAGCACTGGAACAGTTTTTCCACTTTTGCATTTTTGCCTGGTCTTTTTGTTAATTGAAATCGGCTACACTGTACTCTGTACAATCGCGACTGGTCATTACTATATTCAACTTTTGACTATAAGTTATGTGCCCTTCGGTAGCCCAGAAGACCTGAAATCTTTGGGCTAAGCCCATTTAACTCACCCAGCAATTGTCTTACTTCTAAGTCTAAGGCAATCTCAATGTCTTTATCTACGTATAGAAAAACCACACCATTTGTACGTGAAAAACACAAGGTACTTGATACAGTCTGCTGTAAAAAGTACAACTGACCACAGACCCACATGAAAAAGGTGCCAAAAGATGCGGAATTGAGCCAGGCATCGGCAGCTGTTGAAAAATTGCAAATTTCCCTGGTTTCCATGGAGTAAGAGCCGTTGCTGGGCACGTGATTATGACATAAATGATCATTCAATTGTCGCTACAGCCAAACGTATTGGTCGGAGAGCAACGCGGATTGCACCATTCGATTTCTCGTCACAAAATACGTCGGATTAGCCTCTTACCAGCAGCACTGGAACAATTTTTCCAATTTTGCATTTTTGCCTGGTCTTTTTGTTAATTGAAATCGGCTACACTGTACTCTGTACAATCGCGACTGGTCATTCCTATATTCAACTTTTGACTATAAGTTATGTGCCCTTCGGTAGCCCAGAAGACCTGAAATCTTTGGGCTAAGCCCATTTAACTCACCCAGCAATTGTCTTACTTCTAAGTCCAAGACAATCTCAATGTCTTTATCTACGTGTAGAAAAACCACACCATTTGTACATAAAAAACACAAGGTACTTGATACAGTCTGCTGTAAAAAGTACAACTAAACACTGACCCACATTTATAAGGTGCCAAAAGATGTGGAATTGGGCCAGGCATCGGCAGCTGTTAAAAAATTGCAAATATCACTGGTTTCCATGGAGTAAGAGCCGTTGCTGGGCACGTGATTATAACATCAATATTCATTGATTTGTCGCTACAGCCAAAAGTATTGGTCGGAGAGCAACGCGGTTTGCATCATTCGATTTCTCGTCACAAAATACGTCGGATTAGCCTCTTAGCAGCAGCACTGGAACAGTTTTTCCACTTTTGCATTTTTACCTGGTCTTTTTGTTAATTGAAATCGGCTACACTGTACTCTGTACAATCGCGACTGGTCATTACTATATTCAACTTTTGACTATAAGTTATGTGCCCTTCGGTAGCCCAGAAGACGTCAAATCTTTGCGCTAAGCCCATTTAACTCACCCAGCAATTGTCTTACTTCTAAGTCCAAGACAATCTCAATGTCTTTATCTACGTGTAGAAAAACCACACCATTTGTACGTGAAAAACACAAGGTACTTGATACAGTCTGCTGTAAAAAGTACAACTGAACACTGACCCACTTCAGTAAGGTGCCAAAAGATGCGGAATTGAGCCAGGCATCGGCAGCTGTTGACAAATTGCAAATATCCCTGGTTTCCATGGAGTAAGAGCCGTTGCTGGGCACGTGATTATGACATCAATATTCATTGATTTGTCGCTACAGCCAAAAGTATTGGTCGGAGAGCAACGCGGTTTGCACCATTCAATTTCTCGTCACAAAATACGTCGGATTAGCCTCTTATCAGCAGCACTGGAACAGTTTTTCCACTTTTGCATTTTTGCCTGGTCTTTTTGTTAATTGAAATCGGCTACACTGTACTTTGTACAATCGCGTGTGGTCATTACTATATTTAACTTTTGACTATAAGTTATGTGCCCTTCGGTAGCCCAGAAGACGTCAAATCTTTGGGCTAAGCCCATTTAACTCACCCAGCAATTGTCTTACTTCTAAGTCCAAGACAATCTCAATGTCTTTATCTACGTGTAGAAAAACCACACCATTTGTACGTGAAAAACACAAGGTGCTTGATACAGTCTGCTGTAAAAAGTACAACTAAACACTGACCCACATTTATAAGGTGCCAAAAGGTGCGGAATTGGGCCAGGCATCGGCAGCTGTTAAAAAATTGCAAATATCCCTGGTTTCCATGGAGTAAGAGCCGTTGCTGGGCACGTGATTATGACATTATTATTCATTGATTTGTCGCTACAGCCAAAAGTATTGGTCAGAGAGCAACGCGGTTTGCACCATTCGATTTCTCGTCACAAAATACGTCGGATTAGCCTCTTATCAGCAGCACTGGAACAGTTTTTCCACTTTTTCATTTTTGCCTGGCCTTTTTGTTAGTTGAAATCGGCTACACTGTACTCTGTACAATCGCGACTGGTCATTACTATATTCAACTTTTGACTATAAGTTATGTGCCCTTCGGTAGCCCAGAAGACCTGAAATCTTTGGGCTAAGCCCATTTAACTCACCCAGCAATTGTCTTACTTCTAAGTGCAAGGCAATCTCAATGTCTTTATCTACGTGTAGAAAAACCACACCATTTGTACGTGAAAAACACAAGGTACTTGATACAGTCTGCTGTAAAAAGTACAACTGAACATTGACCCACTTCAGTAAGGTGCCAAAAGATGCGGAATTGAGCCAGGCATCGGCAGCTGTTAAAAAATTGTAAAGTTCCCTGGTTTCCATGGAGTAAGAGCCGTTGCTGGGCACGTGATTATGACATAAATGATCATTCAATTGTCACTACAGCCAAAAGTATTGGTCGGAGAGCAACGCGGTTTGCACCATTCGATTTCTCGTCACAAAATACGTCGGATTAGCCTCTTATCAGCAGCACTGGAACAGTTTTTCCACTTTTGCATTTTTACCTGGTCTTTTTGTTAGTTGAAATCGGCTACACTGTACTCTGTACAATCGCGACTGGTCATTACTATATTCAACTTTTGACTATAAGTTATGTGCCCTTCGGTAGCCCAGAAGACGTCAAATCTTTGGGCTAAGCCCATTTAACTCACCCAGCAATTGCCTTACTTCTAAGTGCAAGACAATCTCAAAGTCTTTATCTACGTGTAGAAAAACCACACCATTTGTACAAAAAAAACACAAGGTACTTGATACAGTCTGCTGTAAAAAGTACAACTAAACACTGACCCACATTTATAAAGTGCCAAAAGATGCGGAATTGGGCCAGGTATCGGCAGCTGTTAAAAAATTGCAAATATCCCTGGTTTCCATGGAGTAAGAGCCGTTGCTGGGCACGTGATTATGACATCAATGATCATTGAATTGTCGCTACAGCCAAAAGTATTAGTCGGAGAGCAACGCGGTAGGCACCATTCGATTTCTCGTCACAAAATACGTCGGATTAGCCTCTTACCAGCAGCACTGGAACAGTTTTTCCACTTTTGCATTTTTACCTGGTCTTTTTGTTAATTGAAATCGGCTACACTGTACTCTGTACAATCGCGACTGGTCATTACTATATTCAACTTTTGACTATAAGTTATGTGCCCTTCGGTAGCCCAGAAGACGTCAAATCTTTGGGCTAAGCCCATTTAACTCACCCAGCAATTGTCTTACTTCTAAGTCCAAGACAATCTCAATGTCTTTATCTACGTGTAGAAAAACCACACCATTTGTACGTGAAAAACACAAGGTACTTGATACAGTCTGCTGTAAAAAGTACAACTGAACATTGACCCACTTCAGTAAGGTGCCAAAAGATGCGGAATTGAGCCAGGCATCGGCAGCTGTTGACAAATTGCAAATTTCCCTGGTTTCCATGGAGTAAGAGCCGTTGCTGGGCACGTGATTATGACATAAATGATCATTCAATTGTCACTACAGCCAAAAGTATTGGTCGGAGAGCAACGCGGTTTGCACCATTCGATTTCTCGTCACAAAATACGTCGGATTAGCCTCTTACCAGCAGCACTGGAACAGTTTTTCCACTTTTGCATTTTTGCCTGGTCTTTTTGTTAATTGAAATCGGCTACACTGTACTCTGTACAATCGCGACTGGTCATTACTATATTCAACTTTTGACTATAAGTTATGTGCCCTTCGGTAGCCCAGAAGACCTGAAATCTTTGGGCTAAGCCCATTTAACTCACCCAGCAATTGTCTTACTTCTAAGTCCAAGAAAATCTCAATGTCTTTATCTACGTGTAGAAAAACCACACCATTTGTACATAAAAAAAACAAGGTACTTGATACAGTCTGCTGTAAAAAGTATAACTGACCACAGACCCACATTTATAAGGTGCCAAAAGATGCGGAATTGAGCCAGGCTTCGGCAGCTGTTGAAAAATTGCAAATTTCCCTGGTTTCCATGGAGTAAGAGCCGTTGCTGTGCACGTGATTATGACATAAATGATCATTCAATTGTCGCTACAGCGAAAAGTATTGGTCGGAGAGCAACGCGGTTTACACCATTCGATTTCTCGTCACAAAATACGTCGGATTTGCATTTTACCAGCAGCACTGGAACAGTTTTTCCACTTTTGCATTTTTGCCTGGTCTTTTTGTTAATTGAAATCGGCTACACTGTACTATGTACAATCGCGAGTGGTCATTACTATATTCAACTTTTGACTATAAGTTATGTGCCCTTCGGTAGCCCAGAAGACGTCAAATCTTTGGGCTAAGCCCATTTAACTCACCCAGCAATTGTCTTACTTCTAAGTCCAAGACAATCTCAATGTCTTTATCTACGTGTAGAAAAACCACACCATTTGTACATGAAAAACACAAGGTACTTGATACAGTCTGCTGTAAAAAGTACAACTAAACACTGACCCACATTTATAAGGTGCCAAAAGATGCGGAATTGGGCCAGGCATCGGCAGCTGTTAAAAATTTGTAAAGTTCCCTGGTTTCCATGGAGTAAGAGCCGTTGCTGGGCACGTGATTATGACATCAATGATCATTGAATTGTCGCTACAGCCAAAAGTATTGGTCGGAGAGCAACGCGGTAGGCACCATTCGATTTCTCGTCACAAAATACGTCGGATTAGCCTCTTACCAGCAGCACTGGAACAGTTTTTCCACTTTTGCATTTTTGCCTGGTCTTTTGTTAATTGAAATCGGCTACACTGTACTCTGTACAATCGCGACTGGTCATTACTATTTTCAACTTTTGACTATAAGTTATGTGCCCTTCGGTAGCCCAGAAGACGTCAAATCTTTGCGCTAAGCCCATTTAACTCACCCAGCAATTGTCTTAATTCTAAGTTCAAGAAAATCTCAATGTCTTTATCTACGTGTAGAAAAACCACACCATTTGTACGTGAAAAACACAAGGTACTTGATACAGTCTGCTGTAAAAAGTACAACTGAACACTGACCCACTTCAGTAAGGTGCCAAAAGATGCGGAATTGGGCCAGGTATCGGCAGCTGTTGAAAAATTGCAAATTTCCCTGGTTTCCATGGAGTAAGAGCCGTTGCTGGGCACGTGATTATGACATAAATGATCATTCAATTGTCTCTACAGCCAAAAGTATTGGTCGGAGAGCAACGCGGATTGCACCATTCGATTTCTCGTCACAAAATACGTCGGATTAGCCTCTTACCAGCAGCACTGGAACAGTTTTTCCACTTTTGCATTTTTGCCTGGTCTTTTTGTTAACTGAAATCGGCTACACTGTACTCTGTACAATCGCGACTGGTCATTACTATATTCAACTTTTGACTATAAGTTATGTGCCCTTCGGTAGCCCAGAAGACCTGAAATCTTTGGGTCAAGCCCATTTAACTCACCCAGCAATTGTCTTACTTCTAAGTCCAAGACAATCTCAATGTCTTTATCTACGTGTAGAAAAACCACACCATTTGTACATAAAAAACACAAGGTACTTGATACAGTCTGCTGTAAAAAGTACAACTAAACACTGACCCACATTTATAAGGTGCCAAAAGATGCGGAATTGGGCCAGGCATCGGCAGCTGTTAAAAAATTGCAAATATCCCTGGTTTCCATGGAGTAAGAGCCGTTGCTGGGCACGTGATTATGACATTAATATTCATTGATTTGTCGCTACAGCCAAAAGTATTGGTCGGAGAGCAACGCGGTTTGCACCATTCGATTTCTCGTCACAAAATACGTCGGATTAGCCTCTTACCAGCAGCACTGGAACAGTTTTTCCACTTTTGCATTTTTGCCTGGTCTTTTTGTTAATTGAAATCGGCTACACTGTACTCTGTACAATCGCGAGTGGTCATTACTATATTCAACTTTTGACTATAAGTTATGTGCCCTTCGGTAGCCCAGAAGACCTGAAATCTTTGGGCTAAGCCCATTTAACTCACCCAGCAATCGTCTTACTTCTAAATCCAAGACAATCTCAATGTCTTTATCTACGTGTAGAAAAACCACACCATTTGTACGTGAAAAACACAAGGTACTTGATACAGTCTGCTGTAAAAAGTACAACTGAACACTGACCCACTTCAGTAAGGTGCCAAAAGATGCGGAATTGAGCCAGGCATCGGCAGCTGTTAAAAAAATGTAAAGTTCCCTGGTTTCCATGGAGTAAGAGCCGTTGTTGGGCACGTGATTATGACATCAATGATCATTCAATTATCACTACAGGCAAAAGTATTAGTCGGAGAGCAACGCGGTTTGCACCATTCGATTTCTCGTCACAAAATACGTCGGATTAGCCTCTTACCAGCAGCACTGGAACAGTTTTTCCACTTTTGCATTTTTCCCTGGTCTTTTTGTTAATTGAAATCGGCTACACTGTACTCTGTACAATCGCGACTGGTTATTACTATATTTAACTTTTGACTATAAGTTATGTGCCCTTCGGTAGCCCAGAAGACCTGAAATCTTTGGGCTAAGCCCATTTAACTCACCCAGCAATTGTCTTACTTCTAAGTCCAAGACAATCTCAATGTCTTTATCTACGTGTAGAAAAACCACACCATTTGTACGTGAAAAACACAAGGTACTTGATACAGTCTGCTGTAAAAAGTACAACTGACCACAGACCCACATGAATAAGGTGCCAAAAGATGCGGAATTGAGCCAGGTATCGGCAGCTGTTGAAAAATTGCAAATTTCCCTGGTTTCCATGGAGTAAGAGCCGTTGCTGGGCACGTGATTATGACATAAATGATCATTCAATTGTCACTACAGCCAAAAGTGTTGATCGGAGAGCAACGCGGTTTGCACCATTCGATTTCTCGTCACAAAATACGTCGGATTAGCCTCTTACCAGCAGCACTGGAACAGTTTTTCCACTTTTGCATTTTTGCCTGGTCTTTTTGTTAATTGAAATCGGCTACACTGTACTATGTACAATCGCGAGTGGTCATTACTATATTCAACTTTTGACTATAAGTTATGTGCCCTTCGGTAGCCCAGAAGACGTCAAATCTTTGGGCTAAGCCCATTTAACTCACCCAGCAATTGTCTTACTTCTAAGTCCAAGACAATCTCAATGTCTTTATCTACGTGTAGAAAAACCACACCATTTGTACATGAAAAACACAAGGTACTTGATACAGTCTGCTGTAAAAAGTACAACTAAACACTGACCCACATTTATAAGGTGCCAAAAGATGCGGAATTGGGCCAGGCATCGGCAGCTGTTAAAAATTTGTAAAGTTCCCTGGTTTCCATGGAGTAAGAGCCGTTGCTGGGCACGTGATTATGACATCAATGATCATTGAATTGTCGCTACAGCCAAAAGTATTGGTCGGAGAGCAACGCGGTAGGCACCATTCGATTTCTCGTCACAAAATACGTCGGATTAGCCTCTTACCAGCAGCACTGGAACAGTTTTTCCACTTTTGCATTTTTGCCTGGTCTTTTGTTAATTGAAATCGGCTACACTGTACTCTGTACAATCGCGACTGGTCATTACTATTTTCAACTTTTGACTATAAGTTATGTGCCCTTCGGTAGCCCAGAAGACGTCAAATCTTTGCGCTAAGCCCATTTAACTCACCCAGCAATTGTCTTAATTCTAAGTTCAAGACAATCTCAATGTCTTTATCTACGTGTAGAAAAACCACACCATTTGTACGTGAAAAACACAAGGTACTTGATACAGTCTGCTGTAAAAAGTACAACTGAACACTGACCCACTTCAGTAAGGTGCCAAAAGATGCGGAATTGGGCCAGGTATCGGCAGCTGTTGAAAAATTGCAAATTTCCCTGGTTTCCATGGAGTAAGAGCCGTTGCTGGGCACGTGATTATGACATAAATGATCATTCAATTGTCTCTACAGCCAAAAGTATTGGTCGGAGAGCAACGCGGATTGCACCATTCGATTTCTCGTCACAAAATACGTCGGATTAGCCTCTTACCAGCAGCACTGGAACAGTTTT
The DNA here is from genome assembly GCF_032854445.1 of Liolophura sinensis. Lineage (NCBI taxonomy): Eukaryota > Metazoa > Mollusca > Polyplacophora > Chitonida > Chitonidae > Liolophura > Liolophura sinensis. Next base: position 78,936 of record NW_027018012.1, read on the forward strand.
TCCACTTTTGCATTTTTGCCTGGTCTTTTTGTTAACTGAAATCGGCTACACTGTACTCTGTACAATCGCGACTGGTCATTACTATATTCAACTTTTGACTATAAGTTATGTGCCCTTCGGTAGCCCAGAAGACCTGAAATCTTTGGGTCAAGCCCATTTAACTCACCCAGCAATTGTCTTACTTCTAAGTCCAAGACAATCTCAATGTCTTTATCTACGTGTAGAAAAACCACACCATTTGTACATAAAAAACACAAGGTACTTGATACAGTCTGCTGTAAAAAGTACAACTAAACACTGACCCACATTTATAAGGTGCCAAAAGATGCGGAATTGGGCCAGGCATCGGCAGCTGTTAAAAAATTGCAAATATCCCTGGTTTCCATGGAGTAAGAGCCGTTGCTGGGCACGTGATTATGACATCAATATTCATTGATTTGTCGCTACAGCCAAAAGTATTGGTCGGAGAGCAACGCGGTTTGCACCATTCGATTTCTCGTCACAAAATACGTCGGATTAGCCTCTTACCAGCAGCACTGGAACAGTTTTTCCACTTTTGCATTTTTGCCTGGTCTTTTTGTTAATTGAAATCGGCTACACTGTACTCTGTACAATCGCGAGTGGTCATTACTATATTCAACTTTTGACTATAAGTTATGTGCCCTTCGGTAGCCCAGAAGACCTGAAATCTTTGGGCTAAGCCCATTTAACTCACCCAGCAATCGTCTTACTTCTAAATCCAAGACAATCTCAATGTCTTTATCTACGTGTAGAAAAACCACACCATTTGTACGTGAAAAACACAAGGTACTTGATACAGTCTGCTGTAAAAAGTACAACTGAACACTGACCCACTTCAGTAAGGTGCCAAAAGATGCGGAATTGAGCCAGGCATCGGCAGCTGTTAAAAAAATGTAAAGTTCCCTGGTTTCCATGGAGTAAGAGCCGTTGTTGGGCACGTGATTATGACATCAATGATCATTCAATTATCACTACAGGCAAAAGTATTAGTCGGAGAGCAACGCGGTTTGCACCATTCGATTTCTCGTCACAAAATACGTCGGATTAGCCTCTTACCAGCAGCACTGGAACAGTTTTTCCACTTTTGCATTTTTCCCTGGTCTTTTTGTTAATTGAAATCGGCTACACTGTACTCTGTACAATCGCGACTGGTTATTACTATATTTAACTTTTGACTATAAGTTATGTGCCCTTCGGTAGCCCAGAAGACCTGAAATCTTTGGGCTAAAGCCCATTTAACTCACCCAGCAATTGTCTTACTTCTAAGTCCAAGACAATCTCAATGTCTTTATCTACGTGTAGAAAAACCACACCATTTGTACGTGAAAAACACAAGGTACTTGATACAGTCTGCTGTAAAAAGTACAACTGACCACAGACCCACATGAATAAGGTGCCAAAAGATGCGGAATTGAGCCAGGTATCGGCAGCTGTTGAAAAATTGCAAATTTCCCTGGTTTCCATGGAGTAAGAGCCGTTGCTGGGCACGTGATTATGACATAAATGATCATTCAATTGTCACTACAGCCAAAAGTGTTGATCGGAGAGCAACGCGGTTTGCACCATTCGATTTCTCGTCACAAAATACGTCGGATTAGCCTCTTACCAGCAGCACTGGAACAGTTTTTCCACTTTTGCATTTTTGCCTGGTCTTTTTGTTAATTGAAATCGGCTACACTGTACTCTGTACAATCGCGACTGGTTATTACTATATTTAACTTTTGACTATAAGTTATGTGCCCTTCGGTAGCCCAGAAGACCTGAAATCTTTGGGCTAAGCCCATTTAACTCACCTAGCAATTGTCTTACTTCTAAGTCCAAGACAATCTCAATGTCTTTATCTACGTGTAGAAAAACCACACCATTTGTACGTGAAAAACACAAGGTACTTGATACAGTCTGCTGTAAAAAGTACAACTGACCACAGACCCACATGAATAAGGTGCCAAAAGATGCGGAATTGAGCCAGGTATCGGCAGCTGTTGAAAAATTGCAAATTTCCCTGGTTTCCATGGAGTAAGAGCCGTTGCTGGGCACGTGATTATGACATAAATGATCATTCAATTGTCACTACAGCCAAAAGTGTTGGTCGGAGAGCAACGCGGTTTGCACCATTCGATTTCTCGTCACAAAATACGTCGGATTAGCCTCTTACCAGCAGCACTGGAACAGTTTTTCCACTTTTGCATTTTTGCCTGGTCTTTTTGTTAATTGAAATCGGCTACACTGTACTCTGTACAATCGCGACTGGTCATTACTATATTCAACTTTTGACTATAAGTTATGTGCCCTTCGGTAGCCCAGAAGACATGAAATCTTTGGGCCAAGCCCATTTAACTCACCCAGCAATTGTCTTACTTCTAAGTCCAAGACAATCTCAATGTCTTTATCTACGTGTAGAAAAACCACACCATTTGTACGTGAAAAACACAAGGTACTTGATACAGTCTGCTGTAAAAAGTACAACTGAACACTGACCCACTTCAGTAAGGTGCCAAAAGATGCGGAATTGAGCCAGGCATCGGCAGCTGTTAAAAAAATGTAAAGTTCCCTGGTTTCCATGGAGTAAGAGCCGTTGTTGGGCACGTGATTATGACATCAATGATCATTCAATTATCACTACAGGCAAAAGTATTAGTCGGAGAGCAACGCGGTTTGCACCATTCGATTTCTCGTCACAAAATACGTCGGATTAGCCTCTTACCAGCAGCACTGGAACAGTTTTTCCACTTTTGCATTTTTCCCTGGTCTTTTTGTTAATTGAAATCGGCTACACTGTACTCTGTACAATCGCGACTGGTTATTACTATATTTAACTTTTGACTATAAGTTATGTGCCCTTCGGTAGCCCAGAAGACCTGAAATCTTTGGGCTAAGCCCATTTAACTCACCCAGCAATTGTCTTACTTCTAAGTCCAAGACAATCTCAATGTCTTTATCTACGTGTAGAAAAACCACACCATTTGTACGTGAAAAACACAAGGTACTTGATACAGTCTGCTGTAAAAAGTACAACTGACCACAGACCCACATGAATAAGGTGCCAAAAGATGCGGAATTGAGCCAGGTATCGGCAGCTGTTGAAAAATTGCAAATTTCCCTGGTTTCCATGGAGTAAGAGCCGTTGCTGGGCACGTGATTATGACATAAATGATCATTCAATTGTCACTACAGCCAAAAGTGTTGATCGGAGAGCAACGCGGTTTGCACCATTCGATTTCTCGTCACAAAATACGTCGGATTAGCCTCTTACCAGCAGCACTGGAACAGTTTTTCCACTTTTGCATTTTTCCCTGGTCTTTTTGTTAATTGAAATCGGCTACACTGTACTCTGTACAATCGCGACTGGTTATTACTATATTTAACTTTTGACTATAAGTTATGTGCCCTTCGGTAGCCCAGAAGACCTGAAATCTTTGGGCTAAGCCCATTTAACTCACCTAGCAATTGTCTTACTTCTAAGTCCAAGACAATCTCAATGTCTTTATCTACGTGTAGAAAAACCACACCATTTGTACGTGAAAAACACAAGGTACTTGATACAGTCTGCTGTAAAAAGTACAACTGACCACAGACCCACATGAATAAGGTGCCAAAAGATGCGGAATTGAGCCAGGTATCGGCAGCTGTTGAAAAATTGCAAATTTCCCTGGTTTCCATGGAGTAAGAGCCGTTGCTGGGCACGTGATTATGACATAAATGATCATTCAATTGTCACTACAGCCAAAAGTGTTGGTCGGAGAGCAACGCGGTTTGCACCATTCGATTTCTCGTCACAAAATACGTCGGATTAGCCTCTTACCAGCAGCACTGGAACAGTTTTTCCACTTTTGCATTTTTGCCTGGTCTTTTTGTTAATTGAAATCGGCTACACTGTACTCTGTACAATCGCGACTGGTCATTACTATATTCAACTTTTGACTATAAGTTATGTGCCCTTCGGTAGCCCAGAAGACATGAAATCTTTGGGCCAAGCCCATTTAACTCACCCAGCAATTGTCTTACTTCTAAGTCCAAGACAATCTCAATGTCTTTATCTACGTGTAGAAAAACCACACCATTTGTACATAAAAAACACAAGGTACTTGATACAGTCTGCTGTAAAAAGTACAACTAAACACTGAACCACATTTATAAAGTGCCAAAAGATGCGGAATTGGGCCAGGTATCGGCAGCTGTTAAAAAATTGCAAATATCCCTGGTTTCCATGGAGTAAGAGCCGTTGCTGGGCACGTGATTATGACCTCAATGATCATTGAATTGTCGCTACAGCCAAAAGTATTAGTCGGAGAGCAACGCGGTAGGCACCATTCGATTTCTCGTCACAAAATACGTCGGATTAGCCTCTTACCAGCAGCACTGGAACAGTTTTTCCACTTTTGCATCTTTACCTGGTCTTTTTGTTAATTGAAATCGGCTACACTGTACTCTGTACAATCGCGACTGGTCATTACTATATTCAACTTTTGACTATAAGTTATGTGCCCTTCGGTAGCCCAGAAGACGTCAAATCTTTGCGCTAAGCCCATTTAACTCACCCAGCAATTGTCTTACTTCTAAGTCCAAGACAATCTCAATGTCTTTATCTACGTGTAGAAAAACCAGACCATTTGTACGTGAAAAACACAAGGTACTTGATACAGTCTGCTGTAAAAAGTACAACTGAACACTGACCCACTTCAGTAAGGTGCCAAAAGATGCGGAATTGAGCCAGGCATCGGCAGCTGTTGACAAATTGCAAATATCCCTGGTTTCCATGGAGTAAGAGCCGTTGCTGGGCACGTGATTATGACATCAATATTCATTGATTTGTCGCTACAACCAAAAGTATTGGTCGGAGAGCAACGCGGTTTGCACCATTCAATTTCTCGTCACAAAATACGTCGGATTAGCCTCTTATCAGCAGCACTGGAACAGTTTTTCCACTTTTGCATTTTTGCCTGGTCTTTTTGTTAATTGAAATCGGCTACACTGTACTTTGTACAATCGCGTGTGGTCATTACTATATTTAACTTTTGACTATAAGTTATGTGCCCTTCGGTAGCCCAGAAGACGTCAAATCTTTGGGCTAAGCCCATTTAACTCACCCAGCAATTGTCTTACTTCTAAGTCCAAGACAATCTCAATGTCTTTATCTACGTGTAGAAAAACCACACCATTTGTACGTGAAAAACACAAGGTGCTTGATACAGTCTGCTGTAAAAAGTACAACTAAACACTGACCCACATTTATAAGGTGCCAAAAGGTGCGGAATTGGGCCAGGCATCGGCAGCTGTTAAAAAATTGCAAATATCCCTGGTTTCCATGGAGTAAGAGCCGTTGCTGGGCACGTGATTATGACATTATTATTCATTGATTTGTCGCTACAGCCAAAAGTATTGGTCGGAGAGCAACGCGGTTTGCACCATTCGATTTCTCGTCACAAAATACGTCGGATTAGCCTCTTATCAGCAGCACTGGAACAGTTTTTCCACTTTTGCATTTTTGCCTGGTCTTTTTGTTAGTTGAAATCGGCTACACTGTACTCTGTACAATCGCGACTGGTCATTACTATATTCAACTTTTGACTATAAGTTATGTGCCCTTCGGTAGCCCAGAAGACCTGAAATCTTTGGGCTAAGCCCATTTAACTCACCCAGCAAATGTCTTACTTCTAAGTGCAAGACAATCTCAATGTCTTTATCTACGTGTAGAAAAACCACACCATTTGTACGTGAAAAACACAAGGTACTTGATACAGTCTGCTGTAAAAAGTACAACTGAACATTGACCCACTTCAGTAAGGTGCCAAAAGATGCGGAATTGAGCCAGGCATCGGCAGCTGTTAAAAAATTGTAAAGTTCCCTGGTTTCCATGGAGTAAGAGCCGTTGCTGGGCACGTGATTATGACATAAATGATCATTCAATTGTCACTACAGCCAAAAGTATTGGTCGGAGAGCAACGCGGTTTGCACCATTCGATTTCTCGTCACAAAATACGTCGGATTAGCCTCTTATCAGCAGCACTGGAACAGTTTTTCCACTTTTGCATTTTTACCTGGTCTTTTTGTTAGTTGAAATCGGCTACACTGTACTCTGTACAATCGCGAGTGGTCATTACTATATTCAACTTTTGACTATAAGTTATGTGCCCTTCGGTAGCCCAGAAGACGTCAAATCTTTGGGCTAAGCCCATTTAACTCACCCAGCAATTGCCTTACTTCTAAGTGCAAGACAATCTCAATGTCTTTATCTACGTGTAGAAAAACCACACCATTTGTACAAAAAAAACACAAGGTACTTCATACAGTCTGCTGTAAAAAGTACAACTAAACACTGACCCACATTTATAAGGTGCCAAAAGATGCGGAATTGGGCCAGGTATCGGCAGCTGTTAAAAAATTGCAAATATCCCTGGTTTCCATGGAGTAAGAGCCGTTGCTGGGCACGTGATTATGACATCAATGATCATTGAATTGTCGCTACAGCCAAAAGTATTAGTCGGAGAGCAACGCGGTAGGCACCATTCGATTTCTCGTCACAAAATACGTCGGATTAGCCTCTTACCAGCAGCACTGGAACAGTTTTTCCACTTTTGCATTTTTACCTGGTCTTTTTGTTAATTGAAATCGGCTACACTGTACTCTGTACAATCGCGACTGGTCATTACTATATTCAACTTTTGACTATAAGTTATGTGCCCTTCGGTAGCCCAGAAGACGTCAAATCTTTGGGCTAAGCCCATTTAACTCACCCAGCAATTGTCTTACTTCTAAGTCCAAGACAATCTCAATGTCTTTATCTACGTGTAGAAAAACCACACCATTTGTACGTGAGAAACAAAAGGTACTTGATACAGTCTGCTGTAAAAAGTACAACTGAACACTGACCCACTTCAGTAAGGTGCCAAAAGATGCGGAATTGAGCCAGGCATCGGCAGCTGTTGACAAATTGCAAATATCCCTGGTTTCCATGGAGTAAGAGCCGTTGCTGGGCACGTGATTATGACATCAATATTCATTGATTTGTCGCTACAACCAAAAGTATTGGTCGGAGAGCAACGCGGTTTGCACCATTCAATTTCTCGTCACAAAATACGTCGGATTAGCCTCTTATCAGCAGCACTGGAACAGTTTTTCCACTTTTGCATTTTTGCCTGGTCTTTTTGTTAATTGAAATCGGCTACACTGTACTTTGTACAATCGCGTGTGGTCATTACTATATTTAACTTTTGACTATAAGTTATGTGCCCTTCGGTAGCCCAGAAGACGTCAAATCTTTGGGCTAAGCCCATTTAACTCACCCAGCAATTGTCTTACTTCTAAGTCCAAGACAATCTCAATGTCTTTATCTACGTGTAGAAAAACCACACCATTTGTACGTGAAAAACACAAGGTGCTTGATACAGTCTGCTGTAAAAAGTACAACTAAACACTGACCCACATTTATAAGGTGCCAAAAGGTGCGGAATTGGGCCAGGCATCGGCAGCTGTTAAAAAATTGCAAATATCCCTGGTTTCCATGGAGTAAGAGCCGTTGCTGGGCACGTGATTATGACATTATTATTCATTGATTTGTCGCTACAGCCAAAAGTATTGGTCGGAGAGCAACGCGGTTTGCACCATTCGATTTCTCGTCACAAAATACGTCGGATTAGCCTCTTATCAGCAGCACTGGAACAGTTTTTCCACTTTTGCATTTTTGCCTGGTCTTTTTGTTAGTTGAAATCGGCTACACTGTACTCTGTACAATCGCGACTGGTCATTACTATATTCAACTTTTGACTATAAGTTATGTGCCCTTCGGTAGCCCAGAAGACCTGAAATCTTTGGGCTAAGCCCATTTAACTCACCCAGCAAATGTCTTACTTCTAAGTGCAAGACAATCTCAATGTCTTTATCTACGTGTAGAAAAACCACACCATTTGTACGTGAAAAACACAAGGTACTTGATACAGTCTGCTGTAAAAAGTACAACTGAACATTGACCCACTTCAGTAAGGTGCCAAAAGATGCGGAATTGAGCCAGGCATCGGCAGCTGTTAAAAAATTGTAAAGTTCCCTGGTTTCCATGGAGTAAGAGCCGTTGCTGGGCACGTGATTATGACATAAATGATCATTCAATTGTCACTACAGCCAAAAGTATTGGTCGGAGAGCAACGCGGTTTGCACCATTCGATTTCTCGTCACAAAATACGTCGGATTAGCCTCTTATCAGCAGCACTGGAACAGTTTTTCCACTTTTGCATTTTTACCTGGTCTTTTTGTTAGTTGAAATCGGCTACACTGTACTCTGTACAATCGCGAGTGGTCATTACTATATTCAACTTTTGACTATAAGTTATGTGCCCTTCGGTAGCCCAGAAGACGTCAAATCTTTGGGCTAAGCCCATTTAACTCACCCAGCAATTGCCTTACTTCTAAGTGCAAGACAATCTCAATGTCTTTATCTACGTGTAGAAAAACCACACCATTTGTACAAAAAAAACACAAGGTACTTCATACAGTCTGCTGTAAAAAGTACAACTAAACACTGACCCACATTTATAAGGTGCCAAAAGATGCGGAATTGGGCCAGGTATCGGCAGCTGTTAAAAAATTGCAAATATCCCTGGTTTCCATGGAGTAAGAGCCGTTGCTGGGCACGTGATTATGACATCAATGATCATTGAATTGTCGCTACAGCCAAAAGTATTAGTCGGAGAGCAACGCGGTAGGCACCATTCGATTTCTCGTCACAAAATACGTCGGATTAGCCTCTTACCAGCAGCACTGGAACAGTTTTTCCACTTTTGCATTTTTACCTGGTCTTTTTGTTAATTGAAATCGGCTACACTGTACTCTGTACAATCGCGACTGGTCATTACTATATTCAACTTTTGACTATAAGTTATGTGCCCTTCGGTAGCCAAGAAGACGTCAAATCTTTGGGCTAAGCCCATTTAACTCACCCAGCAATTGTCTTACTTCTAAGTCCAAGACAATCTCAATGTCTTTATCTACGTGTAGAAAAACCACACCATTTGTACGTGAAAAACACAAGGTACTTGATACAGTCTGCTGTAAAAAGTACAACTGAACATTGACCCACTTCAGTAAGGTGCCAAAAGATGCGGAATTGAGCCAGGCATCGGCAGCTGTTGACAAATTGCAAATTTCCCTGGTTTCCATGGAGTAAGAGCCGTTGCTGGGCACGTGATTATGACATAAATGATCATTCAATTGTCACTACAGCCAAAAGTATTGGTCGGAGAGCAACGCGGTTTGCACCATTCGATTTCTCGTCACAAAATACGTCGGATTAGCCTTTTACCAGCAGCACTGGAACAGTTTTTCCACTTTTGCATTTTTGCCTGGTCTTTTTGTTAATTGAAATCGGCTACACTGTACTCTGTACAATCGCGACTGGTCATTACTATATTCAACTTTTGACTATAAGTTATGTGCCCTTCGGTAGCCCAGAAGACCTGAAATCTTTGGGCTAAGCCCATTTAACTCACCCAGCAATTGTCTTACTTCTAAGTCCAAGAAAATCTCAATGTCTTTATCTACGTGTAGAAAAACCACACCATTTGTACATAAAAAAAACAAGGTACTTGATACAGTCTGCTGTAAAAAGTATAACTGACCACAGACACACATTTATAAGGTGCCAAAAGATGCGGAATTGAGCCAGGCATCGGCAGCTGTTGAAAAATTGCAAATTTCCCTGGTTTCCATGGAGTAAGAGCCGTTGCTGTGCACGTGATTATGACATAAATGATCATTCAATTGTCGCTACAGGCAAAAGTATTGGTCGGAGAGCAACGCGGTTTGCACCATTCGATTTGTCGTCACAAAATACGTCGGATTAGGCTTTTACCAGCAGCACTGGAACAGTTTTTCCACTTTTGCATTTTTACCTGGTCTTTTTGTTAATTCAGATCGGCTACACTGTACTCTGTACAATCGCGACTGGTCATTACTATATTCAACTTTTGACTATAAGTTATGGGCCCTTCGGTAGCCCAGAAGACGACAAATCTTTGGGCTAAGCCCATTTAACTCACCCAGCAATTGCCTTACTTCTAAGTGCAAGACAATCTCAATGTCTTTATCTACGTGTAGAAAAACCACACCATTTGTACGTGAAAAACACAAGGTACTTGATACAGTCTGCTGTAAAAAGTACAACTAAACACTGACCCACATTTATAAGGTGCCAAAAGATGCGGAATTGGGCCAGGTATCGGCAGCTGTTGAAAAATTGCCAATTTCCCTGGTTTCCATGGAGTAAGAGCCGTTGCTGTGCACGGGATTATGACATAAATGATCATTGAATTGTCGCTACAGGCAAAAGTATTGGTCGGAGAGCAACGCGGTTTGCACCATTCGATTTCTCGTCACAAAATACGTCGGATTAGCCTCTTACCAGCAGCACTGGAACAGTTTTTCCACTTTTGCATTTTTGCCTGGTCTTTTTGTTAATTGAAATCGGCTACACTGTACTCTGTACAATCGCGAGTGGTCATTACTATATTCAACTTTTGACTATAAGTTATGTGCCCTTCGGTAGCCCAGAAGACGTCAAATCTTTGGGCTAAGCCCATTTAACTCACCCAGCAATTGTCTTACTTCTAAGTGCAAGACAATCTCAATGTCTTTATCTACGTGTAGAAAAACCACACCATTTGTACGTGAAAAACACAAGGTACTTGATACAGTCTGCTGTAAAAAGTACAACTGAACACTGACCCACTTCAGTAAGGTGCCAAAAGATGCGGAATTGAGCCAGGCATCGGCAGCTGTTGAAAATTTGCAAATTTCCCTGGTTTCCATGGAGTAAGAGCCGTTGCCTCTGCACGTGATTATGACATAAATGATCATTCAATTGTCACTACAGCCAAAAGTATTGGTCGGAGAGCAACGCGGTTTGCACCATTCGATTTCTCGTTACAAAATACGTCGGATTAGATTCTTTCCAGCAGCACTGGAACAGTTTTCGCACTTTTGCATTTTTGCCTGGTCTTTTTGTTAATTGAAATCGGCTACACTGTACTCTGTACAATCGCGACTGGTCATTACTATATTCAACTTTTGACTATAAGTTATGTGCCCTTCGGTAGCCCAGAAGACGTCAAATCTTTGGGCTAAGCCCATTTAACTCACCCAGCAATTGTCTTAATTCTAAGTGCAAGACAATCTCAATGTCTTTATCTACGTGTAGAAAAACCACACCATTTGTACATAAAAAACACAAGGTACTTGATACAGTCTGCTGTAAAAAGTACAACTAAACAATGACCCACATTTATAAGGTGCCAAAAGATGCGGAATTGGGCCAGGCATCGGCAGCTGTTAAAAAATTGCAAATATCCCTGGTTTCCATGGAGTAAGAGCCGTTGCTGGGCACGTGATTATGACATCAATATTCATTGATTTGTCGCTACAGCCAAAAGTATTGGTCGGAGAGCAACGCGGTTTGCACCATTCATTTTCTCGTCACAAAATACGTCGGATTAGCCTCTTATCAGCAGCACTGGAACAGTTTTTCCAGTTTTGCATATTTGCCTGGTCTTTTTGTTAATTGAAATCGGCTACACTGTACTATGTACAATCGCGTGTGGTCATTACTATATTTAACTTTTGACTATAAGTTATGTGCCCTTCGGTAGCCCAGAAGACCTGAAATCTTTGGGCCAAGCCCATTTAACTCACCCAGCAATTGTCTTACTTCTAAGTCCAAGAAAATCTCAATGTCTTTATCTACGTGTAGAAAAACCACACCATTTGTACATAAAAAAAACAAGGTACTTGATACAGTCTGCTGTAAAAAGTATAACTGACCACAGACCCACATTTATAAGGTGCCAAAAGATGCGGAATTGAGCCAGGCATCGGCAGCTGTTGAAAAATTGCCAATTTCCCTGGTTTCCATGGAGTAAGAGCCGTTGCTGTGCACGGGATTATGACATAAATGATCAATGAATTGTCGCTACAGGCAAAAGTATTGGTCGGAGAGCAACGCGGTTTGCACCATTCGATTTCTCGTCACAAAATACGTCGGATTAGCCTCTTACCAGCAGCACTGGAACAGTTTTTCCACTTTTGCATTTTTGCCTGGTCTTTTTGTTAATTGAAATCGGCTACACTGTACTCTGTACAATCGCGACTGGTCATTACTATATTCAACTTTTGACTATAAGTTATGTGCCCTTCGGTAGCCCAGAAGACGTCAAATCTTTGGGCTAAGCCCATTTAACTCACCCAGCAATTGTCTTACTTCTAAGTGCAAGACAATCTCAATGTCTTTATCTACGTGTAGAAAAACCACACCATTTGTACGTGAAAAACACAAGGTACTTGATACACTCTGCTGTAAAAAGTACAACTAAACACTGACCCACATTTATAAGGTGCCAAAAGATGCGGAATTGGGCCAGGTATCGGCAGCTGTTAAAAAATTGCAAATATCCCTGGTTTCCATGGAGTAAGAGCCGTTGCTGGGCACGTGATGATGACATAAATGATCATTGAATTGTCGCTACAGCCAAAAGTATTAGTCGGAGAGCAACGCGGTAGGCACCATTCGATTTCTCGTCACAAAATACGTCGGATTAGCCTCTTACCAGCAGCACTGGAACAGTTTTTCCACTTTTGCATTTTTACCTGGTCTTTTTGTTAATTGAAATCGGCTACACTGTACTCTGTACAATCGCGACTGGTCATTACTATATTCAACTTTTGACTATAAGTTATGTGCCCTTCGGTAGCCCAGAAGACGTCAAATCTTTGGGCTAAGCCCATTTAACTCACCCAGCAATTGTCTTACTTCTAAGTCCAAGACAATCTCAATGTCTTTATCTACGTGTAGAAAAACCACACCATTTGTACGTGAAAAACACAAGGTACGTACTTGATACAGTCTGCTGTAAAAAGTACAACTGAACACTGACCCACTTCAGTAAGGTGCCAAAAGATGCGGAATTGAGCCAGGCATCGGCAGCTGTTGACAAATTGCAAATTTCCCTGGTTTCCATGGAGTAAGAGCCGTTGCTGGGCACGTGATTATGACATAAATAATCATTCAATTGTCACTACAGCCAAAAGTATTGGTCGGAGAGCAACGCGGTTTGCACCATTCGATTTCTCGTCACAAAATACGTCGGATTAGCCTTACCAGCAGCACTGGAACAGTTTTTCCACTTTTGCATTTTTGCCTGGTCTTTTTGTTAATTGAAATCGGCTACACTGTACTCTGTACAATCGCGACTGGTCATTACTATATTCAACTTTTGACTATAAGTTATGTGCCCTTCGGTAGCCCAGAAGACCTGAAATCTTTGGGCTAAGCCCATTTAACTCACCCAGCAATTGTCTTAATTCTAAGTGCAAGACAATCTCAATGTCTTTATCTACGTGTAGAAAAACCACACCATTTGTACATAAAAAACACAAGGTACTTGATACAGTCTGCTGTAAAAAGTACAACTAAACACTGACCCACATTTATAAGGTGCCAAAAGATGCGGAATTGGGCCAGGCATCGGCAGCTGTTAAAAAATTGCAAATATCCCTGGTTTCCATGGAGTAAGAGCCGTTGCTGGGCACGTGATTATGACATCAATATTCATTGATTTGTCGCTACAGCCAAAAGTATTGGTCGGAGAGCAACGCGGTTTGCACCATTCGATTTCTCGTCACAAAATACGTCGGATTAGCCTCTTATCAGCAGCACTGGAACAGTTTTTCCACTTTTGCATTTTTACCTGGTTTTTTTGTTAATTGAAATCGGCTACACTGTACTCTGTACAATCGCGAGTGGTCATTACTATATTCAACTTTTGACTATAAGTTATGTGCCCTTCGGTAGCCCAGAAGACGTCAAATCTTTGGGCTAAGCCCATTTAACTCACCCAGCAATTGCTCTACTTCTAAGTGCAAGACAATCTCAATGTCTTTATCAACGTGTAGAAAAACCACACCATTTGTACGTGTTAAACACAAGGTACTTGATACAGTCTGCTGTAAAAAATTCAACTGAACACTGACCCACTTCAGTAAGGTGCCAGAAGATGCGGAATTGAGCCAGGCATCGGCAGCTGTTGAAAAATTGCAAATTTTCCTGGTTTCCATGGAGTAAGAGCCGTTGCTGGGCACGTGATTATGACATAAATGATCATTGAATTGTCGCTACAGCCAAAAGTATTGGTCGGAGAGCAACGGGGTTTGCACCATTCGATTTCTCGTCACAAAATACGTCGGATTAGCCTCTTACCAGCAGCACTGGAACAGTTTTTCCACTTTTGCATTTTTGCCTGGTCTTTTTGTTAATTGAAATCGGCTACACTGTACTCTGTACAATCGCGACTGGTCATTACTATATTCAACTTTTGACTATAAGTTATGTGCCCTTCGGTAGCCCAGAAGACCTGAAATCTTTGGGCTAAGCCCATTTAACTCACCCAGCAATTGCCTTACTTCTAAGTGCAAGACAATCTCAATGTCTTTATCTACGTGTAGAAAAAACCACACCATTTGTACATGAAAAACACAAGGTACTTGATACAGTCTGCTGTAAAAAGTACAACTGTCCACAGACCCACATGAAAAAGGTGCCAAAAGATGCGGAATTGAGCCAGGCATCGGCAGCTGTTGAAAAATTGCAAATTTCCCTGGTTTCCATGGAGTAAGAGCCGTTGCTGGGCACGTGATTATGACATAAATGATCATTCAATTATCGCCACAGCCAAACGTATTGGTCGGAGAGCAACGCGGTTTGCACCATTCGATTTCTCGTCACAAAATACGTCGGATTAGCCTCTTACCAGCAGCACTGGAACAGTTTTTCCACTTTTGCATTTTTGCCTGGTCTTTTTGTTAATTGAAATCGGCTACACTGTACTCTGTACAATCGCGACTGGTCATTACTATATTCAACTTTTGACTATAAGTTATGTGCCCTTCGGTAGCCCAGAAGACCTGAAATCTTTGGGCTAAGCCCATTTAACTCACCCAGCAATTGTCTTACTTCTAAGTGCAAGACAATCTCAATGTCTTTATCTACGTGTAGAAAAACCACACCATTTGTACATAAAAAACACAAGGTACTTGATACAGTCTGCTGTAAAAAGTATAATTAAACACTGGCCCACATTTGTAAGGTGCCAAAAGATGCGGAATTGAGCCAGGCATCGGCAGCTGTTAAAAATTGCAAATATCCCTGGTTTCCATGGAGTAAGAGCCGTTGCTGTGCACGTGATTATGACATCAATATTCATTGATTTGTCGCTACAGCCAAAAGTATTGGTCGGAGAGCAACGCAGTTTGCACCATTCGATTTCTCGTCACAAAATACGTCGGATTAGCCTCTTATCAGCAGCACTGAACAGTTTTTCCAGTTTTGCATATTTGCCTGGTCTTTTTGTTAATTGAAATCGGCTACACTGTACTATGTACAATCGCGTGTGGTCATTACTATATTTAAGTTTTGACTATAAGTTATGTGCCCTTCGGTAGCCCAGAAGACGTCAAATCTTTGGGCTAAGCCCATTTAACTCACCCAGCAATTGTCTTACTTCTAAGTCCAAGACAATCTCAATGTCTTTATCTACGTGTAGAAAAACCACACCATTTGTACGTGAAAAACACAAGGTACTTGATACAGTCTGCTGTAAAAGTACAACTAAACACTGACCCACATTTATAAGGTGCCAAAAGGTGCGGAATTGGGCCAGGCATCGGCAGCTGTTAAAAAATTGCAAATATCCCTGGTTTCCATGGAGTAAGATCCGTTGCTGGGCACGTGATTATGACATGATTATTCATTGATTTGTCGCTACAGCCAAAAGTATTGGTCGGAGAGCAACGCGGTTTGCACCATTCGATTTCTCGTCACAATATACGTCGGATTAGCCTCTTATCAGCACACTGGAACAGTTTTTCCACTTTTGCATTTTTGCCTGGTCTTTTTGTTAATTGAAATCGGCTACACTGTACTCTGTACAATCGCGACTGGTCATTACTATATTCAACTTTTGACTATAAGTTATGTGCCCTTCGGTAGCCCAGAAGACGTCAAATCTTTGGGCTAAGCCCATTTAACTCACCCAGCAATTGTCTTAATTCTAAGTGCAAGACAATCTCAATGTCTTTATCTACGTGTAGAAAAACCACCATTTGTACGTTGAAAAACACAAGGTACTTGATACAGTCTGCTGTAAAAAGGTACAACTGAACATTGACCCACTTCAGTAAGGTGCCAAAAGATGCGGAATTGAGCCAGGCATCGGCAGCTGTTGAAAAATTGCAAATTTCCCTGGTTTCCATGGAGTAAGAGCCGTTGCTGGGCACGTGATTATGACATAAATTGATCATTGAATTGTCGCTACAGCCAAAAGCATTGGTCGGAGAGCAACGGGGTTTGCACCATTCGATTTCTCGTCACAAAATACGTCGGATTAGCCTCTTACCAGCAGCACTGGAACAGTTTTTCCACTTTTGCATTTTTGCCTGGTCTTTTTGTTAATTGAATCGGCTACACTGTACTCTGTACAAATCGCGACTGGTCATTACTATATTCAACTTTTGACTATAAGTTATGTGCCCTTCGGTAGCCCAGAAGACCTGAAATCTTTGGGCTAAGCCCATTTAACTCACCCAGCAATTGCCTTACTTCTAGTTGCAAGACAATCTCAATGTCTTTATCTACGTGTAGAAAAACCCACACCATTTGTACATGAAAAACACAAGGTACTTGATACAGTCTGCTGTAAAAAGTACAACTGACCACAGACCCACATGAAAAAGGTGCCAAAAAAGGGGAATTGAGCCATGCATCGGCAGCTGTTGAAAATTGCAAATTTCCCTGGTTTCCATGGAGTAAGAGCCGTTGCTGGGCACGTGATTATGACATAAATGATCATTCAATTGTCGCTACAGCCAAACGTATTGGTCGGAGAGCAACGCGGTTTGCACCATTCGATTTCTCGTCACAAAATACGTCGGATTAGCCTCTTACCAGCAGCACTGAACAGTTTTTCCACTTTTGCATTTTTGCCTGGTCTTTTTGTTAATTGAAATCGGCTATACTGTACTCTGTACAATTGCGACTGGTCATTACTATATTCAACTTTTGACTATAAGTTGTGTGCCCTTCGGTAGCCCAGAAGACCTGAAAATCTTTGGGCTAAGCCCATTTAACTCACCCAGCAATTGTCTTACTTCTAAGTGCAAGACAATCTCAATGTCTTTATCTATGTGTAGAAAAACACACCATTTGTACGTGAAAAACACAAGGTACTTGATACAGTCTGCTGAAAAAGTATAATTAAACACTGGCCCACATTTGTAAGGTGCCAAAAGATGCGGAATTGGGCCAGGCATCGGCAGCTGTTAAAAAATTGCAAATATCCCTGGTTTCCATGGAGTAAGAGCCGTTGCTGGGCACGTGATTATGACATCAATATTCATTGATTTGTCGCTACAGCCAAAAGTATTGGTCGGAGAGCAACGCGGTTTGCACCATTCGATTTCTCGTCACAAAATACGTCGGATTAGCCTCTTATCAGCAGCACTGAACAGTTTTTCCACTTTTGCATTTTTGCCTGGTCTTTTTGTTAATTGAAATCGGCTACACTGTACTATGTACAATAGTGAGTGGTCATTACTATATATTTAACTTTTGACTATAAGTTATGTGCCCTTCGGTAGCCCAGAAGACGTCAAATCTTTGGGCTAAGCCCATTAACTCACCCAGCAATTGTCTTACTTCTAAGTGCAAGACAATCTCAATGTCTTTATCTACGTGTAGAAAAACCACACCATTTGTACGTGAAAAACACAAGGTACTTGTTACAGTCTGCTGTAAAAAGTACAACTAAACACTGACCCACATTTATAAGGTGCCAAAAGATGCGGAATTGGGCCAGCATCGGCAGCTGTTAAAAAATTGCAAATATCCCTGGTTTCCATGAGTAAGAGCCGTTGCTGGGCACGTGATTATGACATAAATGATCATTGAATTGTGGCTACAGCCAAAAGTATTGGTCGGAGAGCAACGCGGTTTGCACCATTCAATTTCTCGTCACAAAATACGTCGGATTAGCCTCTTACCAGCAGCACTGGAAACAGTTTTTCCACTTTTGCATTTTTGCCTGGTCTTTTTGTTAATTGAAATCGGCTACACTGTACTCTGTACAATCGCGGACTGGTCATTACTATATTCAACTTTGACTATAAGTTATGTGCCCTTCGGTAGCCCAGAAGACCTGAAATCTTTGGGCTAAGCCCATTAACTCACCCAGCAATTGCCTTACTTCTAAGTGCAAGACAATCTCAATGTCTTTATCTACGTGTAGAAAAACCACACCATTTGTACATGAAAAACACAAGGTACTTGATACAGTCTGCTGTAAAAAGTACAACTGACCACAGACCACATGAAAAAGGTGCCAAAAAAAGGGGAATTGAGCCATGCATCGGCAGCTGTTGAAAAATTGCAAATTTCCCTGGTTTCCATGGAGTAAGAGCCGTTGCTGGGCACGTGATTATGACATAAATGATCATTCAATTGTCGCTACAGCCAAACGTATTGGTCGGAGAGCAACGCGGTTTGCACCATTCGATTTCTCGTCACAAATACGTCGGATTAGCCTCTTACCAGCAGCACTGGAACAGTTTTTCCACTTTTGCATTTTTGCCTGGTCTTTTTGTTAATTGAAATCGGCTATACTGTACTCTGTACAATTGCGACTGGTCATTACTATATTCAACTTTTGACTATAAGTTGTGTGCCCTTCGGTAGCCCAGAAGACCTGAAATCTTTGGCTAAGCCCATTTAACTCACCCAGCAATTGTCTTACTTCTAAGTGCAAGACAATCTCAATGTCTTTATCTATGTGTAGAAAAACCACACCATTTGTACGTGAAAAACACAAGGTACTTGATACAGTCTGCTGTAAAAAGTATAATTAAACACTGGCCCACATTTGTAAGGTGCCAAAAGATGCGGAATTGGGCCAGACATCGGCAGCTGTTAAAAAATTGGCAAATATCCCTGGTTTCCATGGAGTAAGAGCCGTTGCTGGGCACGTGATTATGACATCAATATTCATGATTTGTCGCTACAGCCAAAAGTATTGGTCGGAGAGCAACGCGGTTTGCACCATTCGATTTCTCGTCACAAAATACGTCGGATTAGCCTCTTATCAGCAGCACTGGAACAGTTTTTCCACTTTTGCATTTTTGCCTGGTCTTTTTGTTAATTGAAATCGGCTACACTGTACTATGTACAATAGTGAGTGGTCATTACTATATATTAAACTTTTGACTATAAGTTATGTGCCCTTCGGTAGCCCAGAAGACGTCAAATCTTTGGGCTAAGCCCATTTAACTCACCCAGCAATTGTCTTACTTCTAAGTGCAAGACAATCTCAATGTCTTTATCTACGTGTAGAAAAAACCACACCATTTTGTACGTGAAAAACACAAGTACTTGATACAGTCTGCTGTAAAAAGTACAACTAAACACTGACCCCACATTTATAAGGTGCCAAAAGATGCGAATTGGGCCAGGCATCGGCAGCTGTTAAAAAAATTGCAAATATCCCTGGTTTCCATGGAGTAAGAGCCGTTGCTGGGCACGTGATTATGACATAAATGATCATTGAATTGTTCGCTACAGCCAAAAGTATTGGTCGGAGAGCAACGCGGTTTGCACCATTCAATTTCTCGTCACAAAATACGTCGGATTAGCCTCTTACCAGCAGCACTGGAACAGTTTTTCCACTTTTGCATTTTGCCTGGTCTTTTTGTTAATTGAAATCGGCTACACTGTACTCTGTACAATCGCGACTGGTCATTACTATATTCAACTTTTGACTATAGTTATGTGCCCTTCGGTAGCCCAGAAGACGTCAAATCTTTGGGCTAAGCCCATTTAACTCACCCAGCAATTGTCATACTTCTAAGTCAAGACAATCTCAATGTCTTTATCTACGTGTAGAAAAAACCACACCATTTGTACGTGAAAAACACAAGGTACTTGATACAGTCCTGCTGTAAAAAGTATAATTAAACACTGGCCCACATTTGTAAAGGTGCCAAAAGATGCGGAATTGGGCCAGGCATCGGCAGCTGTTAAAAAATTGCAAATATCCCTGGTTTCCATGGAGTAAGAGCCGTTGCTGGGCACGTGATTATGACATCAATTATTCATAGATTTGTCGCTACAGCCAAAAGTATTGGTCGGAGAGCAACGCGGTTTGCACCATTCGATTTCTCGTCACAAAATACGTCGGCTTAGCCTCTTATCAGCAGCACTGAACAGTTTTTCCACTTTTGCATTTTTGCCTGGTCTTTTTGTTAATTGAAATCGGCTACACTGTACTATGTACAATAGTGAGTGGTCATTACTATATATTTAACATTTGACTATAAGTTATGTGCCCTTCGGTAGCCCAGAAGACGTCAAATCTTTGGGCATAAGCCCATTTAACTCACCCAGCAATTGTCTTACTTCTAAGTGCAAGACAATCTCAATGTCTTTATCTACGTGTAGAAAAACCACACCATTTGTACGTGAAAAC
Organism: Liolophura sinensis; assembly: GCF_032854445.1. NCBI lineage: Eukaryota > Metazoa > Mollusca > Polyplacophora > Chitonida > Chitonidae > Liolophura > Liolophura sinensis. Next base: position 99,503 of record NW_027018012.1, read on the forward strand.
ACAAGGTACTTGATACAGTCTGCTGTAAAAAGTACAACTAAACACTGACCCACATTTATAGGTGCCAAAAGATGCGGAATTGGGCCAGGCATCGGCAGCTGTTAAAAAATTGCAAATATCCCTGGTTTCCATGGAGTAAGAGCCGTTGCTGGGCACGTGATTATGACATAAATGATCATTCAATTGTCGCTACAGCCAAAAGTATTGGTCGGAGAGCAACGCGGTTTGCACCATTCAATTTCTCGTCACAAAATACGTCGGATTAGCTCTTACAGCAGCACTGGAACAGTTTTTCCACTTTTGCATTTTTGCCTGGTCTTTTTGTTATTGAAATCGGCTACACTGTACTCTGTACAATCGCGACTGGTCATTACTATATTCAACTTTTGACTATAAGTTATGTGCCCTTCGGTAGCCAGAAGACTTGAAATCTTTGGGCCAAGCCCATTTAACTCACCCAGCAATTGTCTTACTTCTAAGTGCAAGACAATCTCAATGTCTTTATCTACGTGTAGAAAAACCACACATTTGTACATAAAAAACACAAGGTACTTGATACAGTCTGCTGTAAAAAGTACAACTAAACACTGACCCACATTTATAAGGTGCCAAAAGATGCGGAATTGGGCCAGGCATCGGCAGCTGTTGAAAAATTGCAAATATCCCTGGTTTCCATGGAGTAAGAGCCGTTGCTGGGCACGTGATTATGACATCAATGATCATTGAATTGTCGCTACAGCCAAAAGTATTGGTCGGAGAGCAAGGCGATTTGCATCATTCGATTTCTCGTCACAAAATACGTCGGATTAGCCTCTTACCAGCAGCACTGGAACAGTTTTCGCACTTTTGCATTTTTGGCCTGGTCTTTTTGTTAATTGAAATCGGCTACACTGTACTCTGTACAATCGCGACTGGTCATTACTATATTCTTCAACTTTTGACTATAAGTTATGTGCCCTTCGGTAGCCCAGAAGACTTCAAATCTTTCGGCTAAGCCCATTTACTCACCAGCAATTGTCTTACTTCTAAGTGCAAGGCAATCTCAATGTCTTTATCTACGTGTAGAAAAACCACACATTTGTATGTGAAAAACACAAGGTACTTGATACAGTCTGCTGTAAAAAGTACAACTGAACACTGACCCACTTCAGTAAGGTGCCAAAAGATGCAGAATTGAGCCAGGCATCGGCAGCTGTTGAAAATTGCCAATTTCCCTGGTTTCCATGGAAAAAGAGCCGTTGCTGGGCACGTGATTATGACATAAATGATCATTCAATTGGTCACTACAGCCAAAAGTATTGGTCGGAGAGCAACGCGGTTTGCACCATTCGATTTGTCGTCACAAAATACGTCGGATTAGCCTCTTACCAGCAGCACTGGAACAATTATTCCAATTTTGCATTTTTGCCTGGTCTTTTTGTTAATTGAAAACGGCTACACTGTACTCTATACAATCGCGACTGGTCATTACTATATTCAACTTTTGACTATAAGTTATGTGCCCTTCGGTAGCCCAGAAGACCTGAAATCTTTGGCTAAGCCCATTTAACTCACGCAGCAATTGCCTTACTTCTAAGTGCAAGACAACCTCAATGTCTTTATCTACGTGTAGAAAAACCACACCATTTGTACATAAAAAACACAAGGTACTTGACACAGTCTGCTGTAAAAAGTACAACTAAACACTGACCCACATTTATAAGGTGCCAAAAGATGCGAATTAGGCCAGGTATCGGCAGCTGTTGAAAAATTGCAAATATCCCTGGTTTCCATGGAGTAAGAGCCGTTGCTGGGCACGTGATTATGACATAAATGATCATTCAATTGTCGCTACAGGCAAAAGTATTGGTCGGAGAGCAACGCGGTTTGCACCATTCGATTTCTCGTCACAAAATACGTCGGATTAGCCTCTTACCAGCAGCACTGGAATAATTTTTCCAATTTTGCGTTTTTTGCCTGGTCTTTTTGTTAATTGAAATCGGCTACACTGTACTCTGTACAATCGCGACTGGTCATTACTATATTCAACTTTTGATTATAAGTTATGTGCCCTTCGGTAGCCCAGAAGACCTGAAATCTTTGGGCTAAGCCCATTTAACTCACCCAGCAATTGCCTTACTTCTAAGTGCAAGACAATCTCAATGTCTTTATCTACGTGTAGAAAAACCACACCATTTGTACGTGAAAAACACAAGGTACTTGATACAGTCTGCTGTAAAAAGTACAACTAAACACTGACCCACATTTATAAGGTGCCAAAAGGTGCGGAATTGGGCCAGGCATCGGCAGCTGTTAAAAAATTGCAAATATCCCTGGTTTCCATGGAGTAAGAGCCGTTGCTGGGCACGTGATTATGACATTATTATTCATTGAATTGGCACTACAGCCAAAAGTATTGGTCGGAGAGCAACGCGGTTTGCACCATTCGATTTCTCGTCACAAAATACGTCGGATTAGCCTCTTATCAGCAGCACTGGAACAGTTTTTCCACTTTTGCATTTTTGCCTGGTCTTTTTGTTAATTGAAATCGGCTACACTGTACCCTGTACAATCGCGACTGGTCATTACTATATTCAACTTTTGACTATAAGTTATGTGCCCTTCGGTAGCCCAGAAGACGTGAAATCTTTGGGCTAAGCCCATTTAACTCACCCAGCAATTGTCTTACTTCTAAGTGCAAGACAATCTCAATGTCTTTATCTACGTGTAGAAAAACCACACCATTTGTACGTGAAAAACACAAGGTACTTGATACAGTCTGCTGTAAAAAGTACAACTGAACATTGACCCACTTCAGTAAGGTGCCAAAAGATGCGGAATTGAGCCAGGCATAGGCAGCTGTTGAAAAATTGTAAAGTTCCCTGGTTTCCATGGAGTAAGAGCCGTTGCTGGGCACGTGATTATGACATAAATGATCATTCAATTGTCACTACAGCCAAAAGTATTGGTCGGAGAGCAACGCTACCATTCGATTTCTCGTCACAAAATACGTCGGATTAGCCTCTTATCAGCAGCACTGGAACAGTTTTTCCACTTTTGCATTTTTGCCTGGTCTTTTTGTTAATTGAAATCGGCTACACTGTACTCTGTACAATCGCGACTGGTCATTACTATATTCAACTTTTGACTATAAGTTATGTGCCCTTCGGTAGCGCAGAAGACGTCAAATCTTTGGGCTAAGCCCATTTAACTCACCCAGCAATTGCCTTACTTCTAAGTGCAAAACAATCTCAATGTCTTTATCTACGTGTAGAAAAACCACACCATTTGTACGTGTTAAACACAAGGTACTTGATACAGTCTGCTGTAAAAAATTCAACTGAACACTGACCCACTTCAGTAAGGTGCCAAAAGATGCGGAATTGAGCCAGGCATCGGCAGCTGTTGAAAAATTGCAAATTTCCCTGGTTTCCATGGAGTAAGAGCCGTTGCTGGGCACGTGATTATGACATAAATGATCATTCAATTGTCGCTACAGCCAAAAGTATTGGTCGGAGAGCAACGCGGTTTGCACCATTCGATTTCTCGTCACAAAATACGTCGGATTAGCCTCTTACCAGCAGCACTGGAACAGTTTTTCCACTTTTGCATTTTTGCCTGGTCTTTTTGTTAATTGAAATCGGCTACACTGTACTCTGTACAATCGCGACTGGTCATTACTATATTCAACTTTTGACTATAAGTTATGTGCCCTTCGGTAGCCCAGAAGACCTGAAATCTTTGGGCTAAGCCCATTTAACTCACCCAGCAATTGCCTTACTTCTAAGTGCAAGACAATCTCAATGTCTTTATCTACGTGTAGAAAAACCACACCATTTGTACATGAAAAACACAAGGTACTTGATACAGTCTGCTGTAAAAAGTACAACTGACCACAGACCCACATGAAAAAGGTGCCAAAAGATGCGGAATTGAGCCAGGCATCGGCAGCTGTTGAAAAATTGCAAATTTCCCTGGTTTCCATGGAGTAAGAGCCGTTGCTGGGCACGTGATTATGACATAAATGATCATTCAATTGTCACTACAGCCAAAAGTATTGGTCGGAGAGCAACGCTACCATTCGATTTCTCGTCACAAAATACGTCGGATTAGCCTCTTACCAGCAGCACTGGAACAGTTTTTCCACTTTTGCATTTTTGCCTGGTCTTTTTGTTAATTGAAATCGGCTACACTGTACTCTGTACAATCGCGACTGGTCATTACTATATTCAACTTTTGACTATAAGTTATGTGCCCTTCGGTAGCCCAGAAGACCTGAAATCTTTGGGCTAAGCCCATTTAACTCACCCAGCAATTGTCTTACTTCTAAGTGCAAGACAATCTCAATGTCTTTATCTACGTGTAGAAAAACCACACCATTTGTACGTGAAAAACACAAGGTACTTCATACAGTCTGCTGTAAAAAGTATAATTAAACACTGGCCCACATTTATAAGGTGCCAAAAGATGCGGAATTGGGCCAGGCATCGGCAGCTGTTAAAAAATTGCAAATATCCCTGGTTTCCATGGAGTAAGAGCCGTTGCTGGGCACGTGATTATGACATCAATATTCATTGATTTGTCGCTACAGCCAAAAGTATTGGTCGGAGAGCAACGCGGTTTGCACCATTCGATTTCTCGTCACAAAATACGTCGGATTAGCCTCTTATCAGCAGCACTGGAACAGTTATTCCACTTTTGCATTTTTGCCTGGTCTTTTTGTTAATTGAAATCGGCTACACTGTACTATGTACAATAGTGAGTGGTCATTACTATATTTAACTTTTGACTATAAGTTATGTGCCCTTCGGTAGCCCAGAAGACGTGAAATCTTTGGGCTAAGCCCATTTAACTCACCCAGCAATTGTCTTACTTCTAAGTGCAAGACAATCTCAATGTCTTTATCTACGTGTAGAAAAACCACACCATTTGTACATGAAAAACACAAGGTACTTGATACAGTCTGCTGTAAAAAGTACAACTGACCACAGACCCACATGAAAAAGGTACCAAAAGATGCGGAATTGAGCCAGGCATCGGCAGCTGTTGAAAAATTGCAAATTTCCCTGGTTTCCATGGAGTAAGAGCCGTTGCTGGGCACGTGATTATGACATAAATGATCATTCAATTGTCGCTACAGCCAAACGTATTGGTCGGAGAGCAACGCGGTTTGCACCATTCGATTTGTCGTCACAAAATACGTCGGATTAGTCTCTTACCAGCAGCACTGGAACAGTTTTTCCACTTTTGCATTTTTGCCTGGTCTTTTTGTTAATTGAAATCGGCTACACTGTACTCTGTACAATCGCGACTGGTCATTACTATATTCAACTTTTGACTATAAGTTATGTGCCCTTCGGTAGCCCAGAAGACCTGAAATCTTTGGGCTAAGCCCATTTAACTCACCCAGCAATTGTCTTACTTCTAAGTGCAAGACAATCTCAATGTCTTTATCTACGTGTAGAAAAACCACACCATTTGTACGTGAAAAACACAAGGTACTTCATACAGTCTGCTGTAAAAAGTATAATTAAACACTGGCCCACATTTATAAGGTGCCAAAAGATGCGGAATTGGGCCAGGCATCGGCAGCTGTTAAAAAATTGCAAATATCCCTGGTTTCCATGGAGTAAGAGCCGTTGCTGGGCACGTGATTATGACATCAATATTCATTGATTTGTCGCTACAGCCAAAAGTATTGGTCGGAGAGCAACGCGGTTTGCACCATTCGATTTCTCGTCACAAAATACGTCGGATTAGCCTCTTATCAGCAGCAGTGGAACAGTTTTTCCACTTTTGCATTTTTGCCTGGTCTTTTTGTTAATTGAAATCGGCTACACTGTACTATGTACAATAGTGAGTGGTCATTACTATATGTAACTTTTGACTATAAGTTATGTGCCCTTCGGTAGCCCAGAAGACGTCAAATCTTTGGGCTAAGCCCATTTAACTCACCCAGCAATTGTCTTACTTCTAAGTGCAAGACAATCTCAATGTCTTTATCTACGTGTAGAAAAACCACACCATTTGTACATGAAAAACACAAGGTACTTGATACAGTCTGCTGTAAAAAGTACAACTGACCACAGACCCACATGAAAAAGGTGCCAAAAGATGCGGAATTGAGCCAGGCATCGGCAGCTGTTGAAAAATTGCAAATTTCCCTGGTTTCCATGGAGTAAGAGCCGTTGCTGGGCACGTGATTATGACATAAATGATCATTCAATTGTCGCTACAGCCAAACGTATTGGTCGGAGAGCAACGCGGATTGCACCATTCGATTTGTCGTCACAAAATACGTCGGATTAGTCTCTTACCAGCAGCACTGGAACAGTTTTTCCACTTTTGCATTTTTGCCTGGTCTTTTTGTTAATTGAAATCGGCTACACTGTACTCTGTACAATCGCGACTGGTCATTACTATATTCAACTTTTGACTATAAGTTATGTGCCCTTCGGTAGCGCAGAAGACGTCAAATCTTTGGGCTAAGCCCATTTAACTCACCCAGCAATTGCCTTACTTCTAAGTGCAAAACAATCTCAATGTCTTTATCTACGTGTAGAAAAACCACACCATTTGTACGTGTTAAACACAAGGTACTTGATACAGTCTGCTGTAAAAAATTCAACTGAACACTGACCCACTTCAGTAAGGTGCCAAAAGATGCGGAATTGAGCCAGGCATCGGCAGCTGTTGAAAAATTGCAAATTTCCCTGGTTTCCATGGAGTAAGAGCCGTTGCTGGGCACGTGATTATGACATAAATGATCATTGAATTGTCGCTACAGCCAAAAGTATTGGTCGGAGAGCAACGCGGTTTGCACCATTCGATTTCTCGTCACAAAATACGTCGGATTAGCCTCTTACCAGCAGCACTGGAACAGTTTTTCCACTTTTGCATTTTTGCCTGGTCTTTTTGTTAATTGAAATCGGCTACACTGTACTCTGTACAATCGCGACTGGTCATTACTATATTCAACTTTTGACTATAAGTTATGTGCCCTTCGGTAGCCCAGAAGACCTGAAATCTTTGGGCTAAGCCCATTTAACTCACCCAGCAATTGCCTTACTTCTAAGTGCAAGACAATCTCAATGTCTTTATCTACGTGTAGAAAAACCACACCATTTGTACATGAAAAACACAAGGTACTTGATACAGTCTGCTGTAAAAAGTACAACTGACCACAGACCCACATGAAAAAGGTGCCAAAAGATGCGGAATTGAGCCAGGCATCGGCAGCTGTTGAAAAATTGCAAATTTCCCTGGTTTCCATGGAGTAAGAGCCGTTGCTGGGCACGTGATTATGACATAAATGATCATTCAATTGTCACTACAGCCAAAAGTATTGGTCGGAGAGCAACGCTACCATTCGATTTCTCGTCACAAAATACGTCGGATTAGCCTCTTACCAGCAGCACTGGAACAGTTTTTCCAATTTTGCATTTTTGCCTGGTCTTTTTGTTAATTGAAATCGGCTACACTGTACTCTGTACAATCGCGACTGGTCATTACTATATTCAACTTTTGACTATAAGTTATGTGCCCTTCGGTAGCCCAGAAGACCTGAAATCTTTGGGCTAAGCCCATTTAACTCACCCAGCAATTGTCTTACTTCTAAGTGCAAGACAATCTCAATGTCTTTATCTACGTGTAGAAAAACCACACCATTTGTACGTGAAAAACACAAGGTACTTCATACAGTCTGCTGTAAAAAGTATAATTAAACACTGGCCCACATTTATAAGGTGCCAAAAGATGCGGAATTGGGCCAGACATCGGCAGCTGTTAAAAAATTGCAAATATCCCTGGTTTCCATGGAGTAAGAGCCGTTGCTGGGCACGTGATTATGACATCAATATTCATTGATTTGTCGCTACAGCCAAAAGTATTGGTCGGAGAGCAACGCGGTTTGCACCATTCGATTTCTCGTCACAAAATACGTCGGATTAGCCTCTTATCAGCAGCACTGGAACAGTTATTCCACTTTTGCATTTTTGCCTGGTCTTTTTGTTAATTGAAATCGGCTACACTGTACTATGTACAATAGTGAGTGGTCATTACTATATTTAACTTTTGACTATAAGTTATGTGCCCTTCGGTAGCCCAGAAGACGTGAAATCTTTGGGCTAAGCCCATTTAACTCACCCAGCAATTGTCTTACTTCTAAGTGCAAGACAATCTCAATGTCTTTATCTACGTGTAGAAAAACCACACCATTTGTACATGAAAAACACAAGGTACTTGATACAGTCTGCTGTAAAAAGTACAACTGACCACAGACCCACATGAAAAAGGTACCAAAAGATGCGGAATTGAGCCAGGCATCGGCAGCTGTTGAAAAATTGCAAATTTCCCTGGTTTCCATGGAGTAAGAGCCGTTGCTGGGCACGTGATTATGACATAAATGATCATTCAATTGTCGCTACAGCCAAACGTATTGGTCGGAGAGCAACGCGGATTGCACCATTCGATTTGTCGTCACAAAATACGTCGGATTAGTCTCTTACCAGCAGCACTGGAACAGTTTTTCCACTTTTGCATTTTTGCCTGGTCTTTTTGTTAATTGAAATCGGCTACACTGTACTCTGTACAATCGCGACTGGTCATTACTATATTCAACTTTTGACTATAAGTTATGTGCCCTTCGGTAGCGCAGAAGACGTCAAATCTTTGGGCTAAGCCCATTTAACTCACCCAGCAATTGCCTTACTTCTAAGTGCAAAACAATCTCAATGTCTTTATCTACGTGTAGAAAAACCACACCATTTGTACGTGTTAAACACAAGGTACTTGATACAGTCTGCTGTAAAAAATTCAACTGAACACTGACCCACTTCAGTAAGGTGCCAAAAGATGCGGAATTGAGCCAGGCATCGGCAGCTGTTGAAAAATTGCAAATTTCCCTGGTTTCCATGGAGTAAGAGCCGTTGCTGGGCACGTGATTATGACATAAATGATCATTGAATTGTCGCTACAGCCAAAAGTATTGGTCGGAGAGCAACGCGGTTTGCACCATTCGATTTCTCGTCACAAAATACGTCGGATTAGCCTCTTACCAGCAGCACTGGAACAGTTTTTCCACTTTTGCATTTTTGCCTGGTCTTTTTGTTAATTGAAATCGGCTACACTGTACTCTGTACAATCGCGACTGGTCATTACTATATTCAACTTTTGACTATAAGTTATGTGCCCTTCGGTAGCCCAGAAGACCTGAAATCTTTGGGCTAAGCCCATTTAACTCACCCAGCAATTGCCTTACTTCTAAGTGCAAGACAATCTCAATGTCTTTATCTACGTGTAGAAAAACCACACCATTTGTACATGAAAAACACAAGGTACTTGATACAGTCTGCTGTAAAAAGTACAACTGACCACAGACCCACATGAAAAAGGTGCCAAAAGATGCGGAATTGAGCAGGCATCGGCAGCTGTTGAAAAATTGCAAATTTCCCTGGTTTCCATGGAGTAAGAGCCGTTGCTGGGCACGTGATTATGACATAAATGATCATTCAATTGTCACTACAGCCAAAAGTATTGGTCGGAGAGCAACGCTACCATTCGATTTCTCGTCACAAAATACGTCGGATTAGCCTCTTACCAGCAGCACTGGAACAGTTTTTCCAATTTTGCATTTTTGCCTGGTCTTTTTGTTAATTGAAATCGGCTACACTGTACTCTGTACAATCGCGACTGGTCATTACTATATTCAACTTTTGACTATAAGTTATGTGCCCTTCGGTAGCCCAGAAGACCTGAAATCTTTGGGCTAAGCCCATTTAACTCACCCAGCAATTGTCTTACTTCTAAGTGCAAGACAATCTCAATGTCTTTATCTACGTGTAGAAAAACCACACCATTTGTACGTGAAAAACACAAGGTACTTCATACAGTCTGCTGTAAAAAGTATAATTAAACACTGGCCCACATTTATAAGGTGCCAAAAGATGCGGAATTGGGCCAGGCATCGGCAGCTGTTAAAAAATTGCAAATATCCCTGGTTTCCATGGAGTAAGAGCCGTTGCTGGGCACGTGATTATGACATCAATATTCATTGATTTGTCGCTACAGCCAAAAGTATTGGTCGGAGAGCAACGCGGTTTGCACCATTCGATTTCTCGTCACAAAATACGTCGGATTAGCCTCTTATCAGCAGCACTGGAACAGTTATTCCACTTTTGCATTTTTGCCTGGTCTTTTTGTTAATTGAAATCGGCTACACTGTACTATGTACAATAGTGAGTGGTCATTACTATATTTAACTTTTGACTATAAGTTATGTGCCCTTCGGTAGCCCAGAAGACGTGAAATCTTTGGGCTAAGCCCATTTAACTCACCCAGCAATTGTCTTACTTCTAAGTGCAAGACAATCTCAATGTCTTTATCTACGTGTAGAAAAACCACACCATTTGTACATGAAAAACACAAGGTACTTGATACAGTCTGCTGTAAAAAGTACAACTGACCACAGACCCACATGAAAAAGGTACCAAAAGATGCGGAATTGAGCCAGGCATCGGCAGCTGTTGAAAAATTGCAAATTTCCCTGGTTTCCATGGAGTAAGAGCCGTTGCTGGGCACGTGATTATGACATAAATGATCATTCAATTGTCGCTACAGCCAAACGTATTGGTCGGAGAGCAACGCGGATTGCACCATTCGATTTGTCGTCACAAAATACGTCGGATTAGTCTCTTACCAGCAGCACTGGAACAGTTTTTCCACTTTTGCATTTTTGCCTGGTCTTTTTGTTAATTGAAATCGGCTACACTGTACTCTGTACAATCGCGACTGGTCATTACTATATTCAACTTTTGACTATAAGTTATGTGCCCTTCGGTAGCCCAGAAGACCTGAAATCTTTGGGCTAAGCCCATTTAACTCACCCAGCAATTGTCTTACTTCTAAGTGCAAGACAATCTCAATGTCTTTATCTACGTGTAGAAAAACCACACCATTTGTACGTGAAAAACACAAGGTACTACATACAGTCTGCTGTAAAAAGTATAATTAAACACTGGCCCACATTTATAAGGTGCCAAAAGATGCGGAATTGGGCCAGGCATCGGCAGCTGTTAAAAAATTGCAAATATCCCTGGTTTCCATGGAGTAAGAGCCGTTGCTGGGCACGTGATTATGACATCAATGATCATTGAATTGTCGCTACAGCCAAAAGTATTGGTCGGAGAGCAAGGCGATTTGCATCATTCGATTTCTCGTCACAAAATACGTCGGATTAGCCTCTTACCAGCAGCACTGGAACAGTTTTCGCACTTTTGCATTTTTGCCTGGTCTTTTTGTTAATTGAAATCGGCTACACTGTACTCTGTACAATCGCGACTGGTCATTACTATATTCAACTTTTGACTATAAGTTATGTGCCCTTCGGTAGCCCAGAAGACGTCAAATCTTTCGGCTAAGCCCATTTAACTCACCCAGCAATTGTCTTACTTCTAAGCGCAAGACAATCTCAATGTCTTTATCTACGTGTAGAAAAACCACACCATTTGTACATAAAAAACACAAGGTACTTGATACAGTCTGCTGTAAAAAGTACAACTGAACACTGACCCACTTCAGTAAGGTGCCAAAAGATGCGGAATTGAGCCAGGCATCGGCAGCTGTTGAAAAATTGCAAATTTCCCTGGTTTCCATGGAGTAAGAGCCGTTGCTGGGCACGTGATTATGACATAAATGATCATTGAATTGTCGCTACAGCCAAAAGTATTGGTCGGAGAGCAAGGCGGTTTGCACCATTCGATTTCTCGTCACAAAATACGTCGGATTAGCCTCTTACCAGCAGCACTGGAACAGTTTTTCCACTTTTGCATTTTTGTCTGGTCTTTTTGTTAATTGAAATCGGCTACACTGTACTCTGTACAATCGCGACTGGTCATTACTATATTCAACTTTTGACTATAAGTTATGTGCCCTTCGGTAGCCCAGAAGACCTGAAATCTTTGGGCTAAGCCCATTTAACTCACCCAGCAATTGCCTTACTTCTAAGTGCAAGACAATCTCAATGTCTTTATCTACGTGTAGAAAAACCACACCATTTGTACATGAAAAACACAAGGTACTTGATACAGTCTGCTGTAAAAAGTACAACTGACCACAGACCCACATGAAAAAGGTGCCAAAAGATGCGGAATTGAGCCAGGCATCGGCAGCTGTTGAAAAATTGCAAATTTCCCTGGTTTCCATGGAGTAAGAGCCGTTGCTGGGCACGTGATTATGACATAAATGATCATTCAATTGTCGCTACAGCCAAACGTATTGGTCGGAGAGCAACGCGGATTGCACCATTCGGTTTCTCGTCACAAAATACGTCGGATTAGCCTCTTACCAGCAGCACTGGAACAGTTTTTCCACTTTTGCATTTTTGCCTGGTCTTTTTGTTAATTGAAATCGGCTACACTGTACTCTGTACAATCGCGACTGGTCATTACTATATTCAACTTTTGGACTATAAGTTATGTGCCCTTCGGTAGCCCAGAAGACCTGAAATCTTTGGGCTAAGCCCATTTAACTCACCCAGCAATTGTCTTACTTCTAAGTGCAAGACAATCTCAATGTCTTTATCTACGTGTAGAAAAACCAGACCATTTGTATGTGAAAAACACAAGGTACTTGATACAGTCTGCTGTAAAAAGTATAATTAAACACTGGCCCACATTTATAAGGTGCCAAAAGATGCGGAATTGGGCCAGGCATCGGCAGCTGTTAAAAAATTGCAAATATCCCTGGTTTCCATGGAGTAAGAGCCGTTGCTGGGCACGTGATTATGACATCAATATTCATTGATTTGTCGCTACAGCCAAAAGTAATGGTCGGAGAGCAACGCGGTTTGCACCATTCGATTTCTCGTCACAAAATACGTCGGATTAGCCTCTTATCAGCAGCACTGGAACAGTTATTCCACTTTTGCAATTTTGCCTGGTCTTTTGTTTATTGAATCGGCTACACTGTACTATGTACAATAGTGAGTGGTCATTACTATATTTAACTTTTTGACTATAAGTTATGTGCCCTTCGGTAGCCCAGAAGACGTCAAATCTTTCGGCTAAGCCCATTTAACTCACCCAGCAATTGTCTTACTTCTAAGTCCAAGACAATCTCAATGTCTTTATCTACGTGTAGAAAAACCACACCATTTGTACATGAAAAACACAAGGTACTTGATACAGTCTGCTGTAAAAAGTACAACTAAACACTGACCCACATTTATAAGGTGCCAAAAGATGCGGAATTGGGCCAGGCATCGGCAGCTGTTAAAAAATTGCAAATATCCCTGGTTTCCATGGAGTAAGAGCCGTTGCTGGGCACGTGATTATGACATAAATGATCATTGAATTGTCGCTACAGCCAAAAGTATTGGTCGGAGAGCAACGCGGTTTGCACCATTCAATTTCTCGTCACAAAATACGTCGGATTAGCCTCTTACCAGCAGCACTGGAACAGTTTTTCCACTTTGCATTTTGCCTGGTCTTTTGTTAATTGAAATCGGCTACACTGTACTCTGTACAATCGCGACTGGTCATTACTATATTCAACTTTTGACTATAAGTTATGTGCCCTTCGGTAGCCCAGAAGACCTGAAATCTTTGGGCTAAGCCCATTTAACTCACCCAGCAATTGTCTTACTTCTAAGTCCAAGAAAATCTCAATGTCTTTATCTACGTGTAGAAAAACCACACCATTTGTACATAAAAAACACAAGGTACTTGATACAGTCTGCTGTAAAAAGTACAACTGAACACTGACCAACATTTATAAGGTGCCAAAAGATGCGGAATTGGGCCAGGCATCGGCAGCTGTTAAAAAATTGTAAAGTTCCCTGGTTTCCATGGAGTAAGAGCCGTTGCTGGGCACGTGATTATGACATCAATCATCATTGATTTGTCGCTACAGCCAAAAGTATTGGTCGGAGAGCAACGCGGTTTGCACCATTCGATTTCTCGTCACAAAATACGTCGGATTAGCCTCTTATCAGCAGCACTGGAACAGTTATTCCACTTTTGCATTTTTGCCTGGTCTTTTTGTTCATTCAAATCGGCTACACTGTACTCTGTACAATCGCGACTGGTCATTACTATATTCAACTTTTGACTATAAGTTATGTGTCCTTCGGTAGCCCAGAAGACGACAAATCTTTGGGCTAAGCCCATTTAACTCACCCAGCAATTGCCTTACTTCTAAGTGCAAGACAATCTCAATGTCTTTATCTACGTGTAGAAAAACCAGACCATTTGTACGTGAAAAACACAAGGTACTTGATACAGTCTGCTGTAAAAAGTACAACTGAACACTGACCCACTTCAGTAAGGTGCCAAAAGATGCGGAATTGAGCCAGGCATCGGCAGCTGTTGAAAATTTGCAAATTTCACTGGTTTCCATGGAGTAAGAGCCGTTGCTGGGCACGTGATTATGACATAAATGATCATTCAATTGTCACTACAGCCAAAGTATTGGTCGGAGAGCAACGCGGTTTGCACCATTCGATTTCTCGTCACAAAATACGTCGGATTAGCCTCTTATCAGCAGCACTGGAACAGTTTTTCCACTTTTGCATTTTTGCCTGGTCTTTTTGTTAATTGAAATCGGCTACACTGTACTATGTACAATCGCGAGTGGTCATTACTATATTTAACTTTTGACTATAAGTTATGTGCCGTTCGGTAGCCAAGAAGACGTCAAATCTTTGGGCTAAGCCCATTTAACTCACCCAGCAATTGCCTTACTTCTAAGTGCAAGACAATCTCAATGGCTTTATCTACGTGTAGAAAAACCACACCATTTGTACATGAAAAACACAAGGTACTTGATACAGTCTGCTGTAAAAAGTACAACTGAACACTGACTCACTTCAGTAAGGTGCCAAAAGATGCGCAATTGAGCCAGGCATCGGCAGCTTTTGACAAATTGGAAATTTCCCTGGTTTCCATGGAGTAAGAGCCGTTGCTGGGCACGTGATTATGACATAAATGATCATTCAATTGTCACTACAGCCAAAAGTACTGGTCCGAGAGCAACGCGGTTTGCACCATTCGATTTCTCGTCACAAAATACGTCGGACTAGCCTCTTACCAGCAGCACTGGAACAGTTTTTCCAGTTTTGCATTTTTACCTGGTCTTTTTGTTAATTGAAATCGGCTACACTGTACTCTGTACAATCGCGACTGGTCATTACTATATTCAACTTTTGACTATAAGTTATGTGCCCTTCGGTAGCCCAGAAGACCTGAAATCTTTGGGCCAAGCCCATTTAACTCACCCAGCAATTGTCTTACTTCTAACTCCAAGACAATCTCAATGTCTTTATCTACGTGTAGAAAAACCACACCATTTGTACGTGAAAAACACAAGGTACTTGATACAGTCTGCTGTAAAAAGTACAACTGACCACAGACCCACATGAATAAGGTGCCAAAAGATGCGGAATTGAGCCAGGCATCGGCAGCTGTTGAAAAATTGCAAATTTCCCTGGTTTCCATGGAGTAAGAGCCGTTGCTGGGCAGGTGATTATGACATAAATGATCATTCAATTGTCGCTACAGCCAAACGTATTGGTCGGAGAGCAACGCGGATTACACCATTCGATTTCTCGTCACAAAATACGTCGGATTAGTCTCTTACCAGCAGCACTGGAACAGGTTTTCCTCTTTTGCATTTTTGCCTGGTCTTTTTGTTAATTGAAATCGGCTACACTGTACTCTGTACAATCGCGACTGGTCATTACTATATTCAACTTTTGACTATAAGTTATGTGCCCTTCGGTAGCCCAGAAGACCTGAAATCTTTGGGCTAAGCCCATTTAACTCACCCAGCAATTGTCTTACTTCTAAGTGCAAGACAATCTCAATGTCTTTATCTACGTGTAGAAAAACCACACCATTTGTACATAAAAAACACAAGGTACTTGATACAGTCTGCTGTAAAAAGTACAACTGAACACTGACCCACATTTATAAGGTGCCAAAAGATGCGGAACTGGGCCAGGCATCGGCAGCTGTTAAAAAATTGCAAATATCCCTGGTTTCCATGGAGTAAGAGCCGTTGCTGGGCACGTGATTACGACATCAATATTCATTGATTTGTCGCTACAGCCAAAAGTATTGGTCGGAGAGCAACGCGGTTTGCACCATTCGATTTCTCGTCACAAAATACGTCGGATTAGCCTCTTATCAGCAGCACTGGAACAGTTTTTCCACTTTTGCATTTTTGCCTGGTCTTTTTGTTAATTGAAATCGGCTACACTGTACTTTGTACAATCGCGAGGGGTCATTACTATATTTAACTTTTGACTATAAGTTATGTGCCGTTCGGTAACCCAGAAGACGTCAAATCTTTGGGCTAAGCCCATTTAACTCACCCAGCAATTGTCTTAATTCTAAGTCCAAGACAATCTCAATGTCTTTATCTACGTGTAGAAAAACCACACCATTTGTACGTGAAAAACACAAGGTACTTGATACAGTCTGCTGTAAAAAGTACAACTAAACACTGACCCACATTTATAAGGTGCCAAAAGATGCGGAATTGGGCCAGGCATCGGCAGCTGTTAAAAAATTGCAAATATCCCTGGTTTCCATGAAGTAAGAGCCGTTGCTGGGCACGTGATTATGACATCAATGATCATTGAATTGTCGCTACAGCCAAAAGTATTGGTCGGAGAGCAACGCGGTTTGCACCATTCGATTTCTCGTCACAAAATACGTCGGATTAGCCTCTTATCAGCAGCACTGGAACAGTTTTTCCACTTTTGCATTTTTGCCTGGTCTTTTTGTTAATTGAAATCGGCTACACTGTACTTTGTACAATCGCGACTGGTCATTACTATATTCAACTTTTGACTATAAGTTATGTGCCCTTCGGTAGCCCAGAAGACGTGAAATCTTTGGGCTAAGCCCATTTAACTCACCCAGCAATTGTCTTACTTCTAAGTGCAAGACAATCTCAATGTCTTTATCTACGTGTAGAAAAGCCACACCATTTGTACGTGAAAAACACAAGGTACTTGATACAGTCTGCTGTAAAAAGTACAACTAAACACTGACCCACTTCAGTAAGGTGCCAAAAGATGCGGAATTGAGCCAGGCATCGGCAGCTGTTAAAAAATTGTAAAGTTCCCTGGTTTCCATGGAGTAAGAGCCGTTGCTGGGCACGTGATTATGACATAAATGATCATTCAATTGTCGCTACAGCCAAAAGTATTGGTCGGAGAGCAACGCGGATTGCACCATTCGATTTCTCGTCACAAAATACGTCGGATTAGCCTCTTACCAGCAGCACTGGATAAGTTTTTCCACTTTTGCATTTTTGCCTGGTCTTTTTGTTAATTGAAATCGGCTACACTGTACTCTGTACAATCGCGACTGGTCATTACTATATTCAACTTTTGACTATAAGTTATGTGCCCTTCGGTAGCCCAGAAGACCTGAAATCTTTGGGCCAAGTCCATTTAACTCACCCAGCAATTGCCTTACTTCTAAGTGCAAGACAATCTCAATGTCTTTATCTACGTGTAGAAAAACCACACCATTTGTACATAAAAAACACAAGGCACTTGATACAGTCTGCTGCAAAAAGTACAACTAAACACTGACCCACATTTATAAGGTGCCAAAAGATGCGGAATTGGGCCAGGCATCGGCAGCTGTTAAAAAATTGCTAATATCAACTTTTGACTATAAGTTATGTGCCCTTCGGTAGCCCAGAAGACGTGAAATCTTTGGGCCAAGCCCATTTAACTCACCCAGCAATTGTCTTACTTCTAAGTCCAAGAAAATCTCAATGTCTTTATCTACGTGTAGAAAAACCACACCATTTGTACGTGAAAAACACAAGGTACTTGATACAGTCTGCTGTAAAAAGTACAACTGAACACTGACCCACTTCAGTAAGGTGCCAAAAGATGCGGAATTGAGCCAGGCATCGGCAGCTGTTGAAAAATTGCAAATTTCCCTGGTTTCCATGGAGTAAGAACCGTTGCTGTGCACGTGATTATGACATAAATGATCATTCAATTGTCGCTACAGCCAAAAGTATTGGTCGGAGAGCAACGCGGTTTACACCATTCGATTTCTCGTCACAAAATACGTCGGATTTGCATTTTACCAGCAGCACTGGAACAGTTTTTCCACTTTTGCATTTTTACCTGGTCTTTTTGTTAATTGAAATCGGCTACACTGTACTCTGTACAATCGCGACTGGTCATTACTATATTCAACTTTTGACTATAAGTTATGTGCCCTTCGGTAGCCCAGAAGACCTGAAATCTTTGGGCTAAGCCCGTTTAACTCACCCAGCAATTGTCTTACTTCTAAGTGCAAGACAATCTCAATGTCTTTATCTACGTGTAGAAAAACCACACCATTTGTACATAAAAAACACAAGGTACTTGATACAGTCTGCTGTAAAAAGTACAACTAAACACTGACCCACATTTATAAGGTGCCAAAAGATGCGGAACTGGGCCAGGCATCGGCAGCTGTTAAAAAATTGCAAATATCCCTGGTTTCCATGGAGTAAGAGCCGTTGCTGGGCACGTGATTATGACATCAATATTCATTGATTTGTCGCTACAGCCAAAAGTATTGGTCGGAGAGCAACGCGGTTTCCACCATTCGATTTCTCGTCACAAAATACGTCGGATTAGCCTCTTACCAGCAGCACTGGAACAGTTTTTCCACTTTTGCATTTTTGCCTGGTCTTTTTGTTAATTGAAATCGGCTACACTGTACTATGTACAATCGCGAGGGGTCATTGCTATATTTAACTTTTGACTATAAGTTATGTGCCGTTCGGTAGCCCAGAAGACGTCAAATCTTTGGGCTAAGCCCATTTAACTCACCCAGCAATTGTCTTAATTCTAAGTCCAAGACAATCTCAATGTCTTTATCTACGTGTAGAAAAACCACACCATTTGTACGTGAAAAACACAAGGTACTTGATACAGTCTGCTGTAAAAAGTACAACTAAACACTGACCCACATTTATAAGGTGCCAAAAGATGCGGAATTGAGCCAGGCATCGGCAGCTGTTGAAAAATTGCAAATTTCCCTGGTTTCCATGGAGTAAGAGCCGTTGCTGGGCACGTGATTATGACATAAATGATCATTGAATTGTCGCTACAGCCAAAAGTATTGGTCGGAGAGCAACGCGGTTTGCACCATTCGATTTCTCGTCACAAAATACGTCGGATTAGCCTCTTACCAGCAGCACTGGAACAGTTTTTCCACTTTTGCATTTTTGCCTGGTCTTTTTGTTAATTGAAATCGGCTACACTGTACTTTGTACAATCGCGACTGGTCATTACTATATTCAACTTTTGACTATAAGTTATGTGCCCTTCGGTAGCCCAGAAGACGTGAAATCTTTGGGCTAAGCCCATTTAACTCACCCAGCAATTGTCTTACTTCTAAGTCCAAGACAATCTCAATGTCTTTATCTACGTGTAGAAAAGCCACACCATTTGTACGTGAAAAACACAAGGTACTTGATACAGTCTGCTGTAAAAAGTACAACTAAACACTGACCCACTTCAGTAAGGTGCCAAAAGATGCGGAATTGAGCCAGGCATCGGCAGCTGTTAAAAAATTGTAAAGTTCCCTGGTTTCCATGGAGTAAGAGCCGTTGCTGGGCACGTGATTATGACATAAATGATTATTCAATTGTCACTACAGGCAAAAGTATTGGTCGGAGAGCAACGCAGTTTGCACCATTCGATTTCTCGTCACAAAATACGTCGGATTAGCCTCTTACCAGCAGCACTGGAACAGTTTTTCCACTTTTGCATTTTTACCTGGTCTTCTTGTTTATTGAATTCCGCTACACTGTACTCTGTACAATCGCGACTGGTCATTACTATATTCAACTTTTGACTATAAGTTATGTGCCCTTCGGTAACCCAGAAGACGTCAAATCTTTCGGCTAAGCCCATTTAACTCACCCAGCAATTGTCTTACTTCTAAGTCCAAGACAATCTCAATGTCTTTATCTACGTGTAGAAAAACCACACCATTTGTACGTGAAAAACACAAGGTACTTGATACAGTCTGCTGTAAAAAGTACAACTGACCACAGACCCACATGAAAAAGGTGCCAAAAGATGCGGAATTGAGCCAGGTATCGGCAGCTGTTGAAAAATTGCAAATTTCCCTGGTTTCCATGGAGTAAGAGCCGTTGCTGGGCACGTGATTATGACATAAATGATCATTCAATTGTCACTAGAGGCAAAAGTATTGGTCGGAGAGCAACGCAGTTTGCACCATTCGATTTCTCGTCACAAAATACGTCGGATTAGCCTTTTACCAGCAGCACTGGAACAGTTTTTTCCACTTTTGCATTTTTACCTGGTCTTCTTGTTTATTGAAATCGGCTACACTGTACTCTGTACAATCGCGACTGGTCATTACTATATTCAACTTTTGACTATAAGTTATGTGCCCTTCGGTAGCCCAGAAGACCTGAAATCTTTGGGCCAAGCCCATTTAACTCACCCAGCAATTGTCTTACTTCTAACTCCAAGACAATCTCAATGTCTTTATCTACGTGTAGAAAAACCACACCATTTGTACGTGAAAAACACAAGGTACTTGATACAGTCTGCTGTAAAAAGTACAATTGACCACAGACCCAAAGGAATAAGGTGCCAAAAGATGCGGAATTGGGCCAGGCATCGGCAGCTGTTGAAAAATTGCCAATTTCCCTGGTTTCCATGGAGTAAGAGCCGTTGCTGGGCACGTGATTATGACATAAATGATCATTCAATTGTCGCTACAGCCAAAAGTATTGGTCGGAGAGCAACGCGGATTGCACCATTCGATTTCTCGTCACAAAATACGTCGGATTAGCCTCTTACCAGCAGTACTGGAACAGTTTTTCCACTTTTGCATTTTTGCCTGGTCTTTTTGTTAATTGAAATCGGCTACACTGTACTCTGTACAATCGCGACTGGTCATTACTATATTCAACTTTTGACTATAAGTTATGTGCCCTTCGGTAGCCCAGAAGACCTGAAATCTTTGGGCCAAGCCCATTTAACTCACCCAGCAATTGCCTTACTTCTAAGTACAAGACAATCTCAATGTCTTTATCTACGTGTAGAAAAACCACACCATTTGTACATAAAAAACACAAGGCACTTGATACAGTCTGCTGTAAAAAGTACAACTAAACACTGACCCACATTTATAAGGTGCCAAAAGATGCGGAATTGGGCCAGGCATCGGCAGCTGTTAAAAAATTGCAAATATCCCTGGTTTCCATGGAGTAAGAGCCGTTGCTGGGCACGTGATTATGACATCAATGATCATTGAACTGTCGCTACAGCCAAAAGTATTGGTCGGAGAGCAACGCGGTTTGCACCATTCGATTTCTCGTCACAAAATACGTCGGATTAGCCTCTTACCAGCAGCACTGGAACAGTTTTTCCACTTTTGCATTTTTGCCTGGTCTTTTTGTTAATTGAAATCGGCTACACTGTACTTTGTACAATCGCGACTGGTCATTACTATATTCAACTTTTGACTATAAGTTATGTGCCCTTCGGTAGCCCAGAAGACGTCAAATCTTTGGGCTAAGCCCATTTAACTCACCCAGCAATTGTCTTACTTCTAAGTGCAAGACAATCTCAATGTCTTTATCTACGTGTAGAAAAGCCACACCATTTGTACGTGAAAAAAAAAAGGTACTTGATACAGTCTGCTGTAAAAAGTACAACTAAACACTGACCCACTTCAGTAAGGTGCCAAAAGATGCGGAATTGAGCCAGGCATCGGCAGCTGTTAAAAAATTTTAAAGTTCCCTGGTTTCCATGGAGTAAGAGCCGTTGCTGGGCACGGGATTATGACATAAATGATCATTCAATTGTCACTACAGGCAAAAGTATTGGTCGGAGAGCAACGCAGTTTGCACCATTCGATTTCTCGTCACAAAATACGTCGGATTAGCCTCTTACCAGCAGAACTGGAACAGTTTTTCTACTTTTGCATTTTTACCTGGTCTTCTTGTTTATTGAATTCGGCTACACTGTACTCTGTACAATCGCGACTGGTCATTACTATATTCAACTTTTGACTATAAGTTATGTGCCCTTCGGTAGCCCAGAAGACGTCAAATCTTTGGGCTAAGCCCATTTAACTCACCCAGCAATTGTCTTACTTCTAAGTCCAAGAAAATCTCAATGTCTTTATCTACGTGTAGAAAAACCACACCATTTGTACGTGAAAAACACAAGGTACTTGATACAGTCTGCTGTAAAAAGTACAACTGACCACAGACCCACATGAATAAGGTGCCAAAAGATGCGGAATTGAGCCAGGTATCGGCAGCTGTTGAAAAATTGCAAATTTCCCTGGTTTCCATGGAGTAAGAGCCGTTGCTGGGCACGTGATTATGACATAAATGATCATTCAATTGTCACTACAGCCAAACGTATTGGTCGGAGAGCAACGCGGTTTGCACCATTCGATTTCTCGTCACAAAATACGTCGGATTAGCCTCTTACCAGCAGCACTGGAACAGTTTTTGCACTTTTCCATTTTTGCCTGGTCTTTTTGTTAATTGAAATCGGCTACACTGTACTCTGTACAATCGCGACTGGTCATTACTATATTCAACTTTTGACTATAAGTTATGTGCCCTTCGGTAGCCCAGAAGATCTGAAATCTTTGGGCTAAGCCCATTTAACTCACCCAGCAATTGCGTTACTTCTAAGTGCAAGAAAATCTCAATGTCTTTATCTACGTGTAGAAAAACCACACCATTTGTACGTGATAAACACAAGGTACTTGATACAGTCTGCTGTAAAAAGTACAACTGAACACTGACCCACTTCAGTAAGGTGCCAAAAGATGCGGAATTGAGCCAGGCATTGGCAGGTGTTGAAAAATTGCAAATATCCCTGGTTTCCATGGAGTAAGAGCCGTTGCTGGGCACGTGATTATGACATAAATGATCATTCAATTGTCACTACAGCCAAAAGTATTGGTCGGAGAGCAACGCGGTTTGCACCATTCAATTTCTCGTCACAAAATACGTCGGATTAGCCTCTTACCAGCAGCACTGGAACAGTTTTTGCACTTTTGCATTTTTGCCTGGTCTTTTTGTTAATTGAAATCGGCTACACTGTACTCTGTACAATCGCGAGTGGTCATTACTATATTCAACTTTTGACTATAAGTTATGTGCCCTTCGGTAGCCCAGAAGACGTGAAATCTTTGGGCCAAGCCCATTTAACTCACCCAGCAATTGTCTTACTTCTAAGTCCAAGACAATCTCAATGTCTTTATCTACGTGTAGAAAAACCAGACCATTTGTACATAAAAAACACAAGGTACTTGATACAGTCTGCTGTAAAAAGTACAACTAAACACTGACCCACATTTATAAGGTGCCAAAAGATGCGGAATTGGGCCAGGCATCGGCAGCTGTTAAAAAATTGCAAATATCCCTGGTTTCCATGGAGTAAGAGCCGTTGCTGTGCAGGTGATTATGGCATCAATGATCATTCAATTGTCGCTACAGCCAAACGTATTGGTCGGAGAGCAACGCGGATTACACCATTCGATTTCTCGTCACAAAATACGTCGGATTAGCCTCTTACCAGCAGCACTGGAACAGTTTTTCCACTTTTGCATTTTTGCCTGGTCTTTTTGTTAATTGAAATCGGCTACACTGTACTCTGTACAATCGCGACTGGTCATTACTATATTCAACTTTTGACTATAAGTTATGTGCCCTTCGGTAGCCCAGAAGACCTGAAATCTTTGGGCTCAGCCCATTTAACTCACCCAGCAATTGTCTTACTTCTAAGTGCAAGACAATCTCAATGTCTTTATCTACGTGTAGAAAAAACCACACCATTTGTACATAAAAAACACAAGGTACTTGATACAGTCTGCTGTAAAAAGTACAACTAAACACTGACCCCACATTTATAAGGTGCCAAAAGATGCGGAACTGGGCCAGGCATCGGCAGCTGTTAAAAAATTGCAAATATCCCTGGTTTCCATGTAGTAAGAGCCGTTGCTGGGCACGTGATTATGACATCAATATTCATTGATTTGTCGCTACAGCCAAAAGTATTGGTCGGAGAACAAGGCGGTTTGCACATTCGATTTCTCGTCACAAAATACGTCGGACTAGCCTCTTACCAGCAGCACTGGAACAGTTTTTCCACTTTTGCATTTTTACCTGGTCTTTTTGTTAATTGAAATCGGCTACACTGTACTTTGTACAATCGCGACTGGTCATTACTATATTCAACTTTTGACTATAAGTTATGTGCCCTTCGGTAGCCCAGAGACGTCAAATCTTTGGGCTAAGCCCATTTAACTCACCCAGCAATTGTCTTACTTCTAAGTGCAAGACAATCTCAATGTCTTTATCTACGTGTAGAAAAGCCACACCATTTGTACGTGAAAAACACAAGGTACTTGATACAGTCTGCTGTAAAAAGTACAACTAAACACTGACCCACTTCAGTAAGGTGCCAAAAGAT